>NW_024113830.1:0-74637 GCF_003073215.2 Triticum urartu
GTCCTCGGCCGCCGTGTATTCTTGGTCCGATTGCTCTTGCGCTTCGGCTTCGGCCCGGCGGCTTGGTTGGCGAGCTCGTCTTCGAACAAAGGCTCCCCTTCAATGTCACACTCGTCCTCTTCCTCTTGCCCATAGTCCTTCGGAAACTCATGGTCAAGTGGGAAGCCGTCCAGGTCCATGCCGACCTGATTACACATGAAGGCCGCCTGATCGGGATCGTAGCCAGCGGCCGGCGTGAACTCCCCTTGGCCGTCCTGGCTTTGTGTCTCGCCGGGATCGTAGCTAGGGGCCGGCACACCACCCTCAAAGATCAGGTTCTGCATGTAGTCCTCATCGCCGGCGGCCGACATTCCGTCGAACAGGTTGCATGCGCCCGACAACACGTCGGCCGACATCTGCCGCGTGCGTTTCCTCGCACCTCCGGATGACGAGCCACAAGCCACCAGTGTGGCGTTGAGGTTGATGGGCGCGGGTGCAGGCTCGGGCGTGGAAGGCACCACCATGCTCACCTCAGGCGAGCACTCCCCGGAGAGGCGGGAGGCCTGCGGGTAGATGTGAAAGCCGTGCATCGGGGTGCAAGCTGATGCACGGGGCGAGTCGTGCAGCACCATCCGAGGGAACGTGGATGAGCCGGTGCTGGCCGCGGCCACGACGGCGTTGACGAGGCCGTGTTGGACGGTTTTGACACGGTTCCTAACAAAAAAATCAAATAGTCGACTGTCCGGACGCTGAGGCCCTAGCAGCCTTCAAACACAATATCCGTGACGAGTGGCTGGCCCGGCACCTTGGACAGGAAAAGCCGAAATCTATGGCAGCACTCATGACACTCATGACCCGCTTTTGCGCGGGAGAAGACAGCTGGCTTGCTCGTAGCAACAATATGACCAAGAACCCTGGTAATTCGGACACCAGGGACAGTAGTGGCAGGTCGCGTCGCAACAAGCAGAAGCGCCGCATTAACGGCGACAATGCTGAGGATACGGCAGTTAATGCCGGATTCAGAGGCTCTAAATCTGGTCAGCGGAAAAAGCCATTCAAAAGGAATCCTAGGGGCCCGTCCAGTTTGGACCGAATACTCGACCGCTCGTGCCAGATACATGGCACCCCCGAAAAGCCAGCCAATCACACCAACAGGGATTGTTGGGTGTTCAAGCAGGCAGGCAAGATAAACGCCGAAAATGAAGACAAGGGGCTGCATAGCGATGACGACGAGGAGCCCCGGCCGCCGAACAACAGTGGACAGAAGGGTTTCCCCCCACAAGTGCGAACGGTGAACATGATATACGCAACCCATGTCCCCAAAAGGGAGCGGAAGCGTGCGTTAAGGGACGTATACACGGTAGAGCCAGTCGCCCCAAAGTTCAACCCATGGTCCTCCTGCCCGATCACCTTTGATCGAAGGGACCATCCCACTAGCATCCGTCATGGCGGATTCGCCGCATTGGTTCTAGACCCAATTATTGACGGATTTCATCTCACTAGAGTCCTCATGGACGGCGGCAGCAGACTGAACCTGCTTTACCAGGATACAGTGCGGAAAATGGGCATAGATCCCTCGAGGATTAAGCCCACCAAAACGACCTTTAAAGCCGTAATACCAGGTGTAGAGGCCAACTGTACAGGCTCAATCACACTTGAAGTGGTCTTTGGATCTCTGGATAATTTCCGAAGCGAGGAGTTAATCTTCGACATAGTCCCGTTTCGCAGTGGCTATCATGCACTGCTCGGGCGAACCGCATTCGCTAAGTTCAACGTGGTACCGCATTACGCATACCTTAAGCTCAAGATGCCAGGCCCTCGAGGAGTAATTACGGTCAATGGAAACACTGAACGCTCCCTCCGAACGGAGGAGCACACGGCGGCCCTTGCAGCGGAAGTTCAAAGCAGCCTCTCCAGGCAGTTCTCCAGTCCGTCCACTAAACGACCGGACACCGTCAAGCGCACCCGGAGTAACCTACAACAAGACCGCCTGGCACGATCCAAGCAGGCGTAGCAATGCGGCCCCAACCCCAACCCTCGCAAAAAGGCGACGCCAGTACTTCGCGTACATAACTACGCTCTAGAGATACCATGGGCACAGGGGGAGGGGCACCATCACGGCACGCCCAAAACATGGCTTAAACCATACCAGGGGTTGCCGGTTTTTTAGTTTTCTCTTACTTTCAGGACTTCATCCTTCGGAAGGCCTGTTCGGCAGTTCAATTGCCGCACAAACGATGCAAGAACCAGGGAAGCAGACAAGCCACGCCGCACTACGGAACTCCCAGGGGCTTTAGTACCCCTCAATATGGTGTAAGAAGTCCGAACACTTTAACAAGTGCGGCACCCCGAACTTATAGCATTATATGCATCGGCTCCGAATCATGTCTTGGGTCAATAGTTGGGTTTGCCCGGCTCCTATGTTTTGGTGCCTTACGTTCCGCTATATCGGCTAAGGTAGCACCAGGAGAACCACTGCGATTGTGCCCCAGTTGAGCTGGGTCGAGCACCTCAGTGGAGAAAGCTAAAACTGACTGACATGATGAAGCGAGAGCTGGTCGCTATTCGAGAGGTTTTTTCGAGTCCCTAATGACTTATGCCGCTTAGGGCGAGGAGCCGGCTCTGTCCGGCCAAGGCGTGGATAGCGCCCCGAACTCGGTCTTCCGACTACCAGGGGCTTCGCCGAAATTTAAAATTATAGAATTCTATGGCTAAGTGAGAGTGTTCACGCATTATAGTCTGATTGCCTTGTTCGTTGGGCTGAGCGCCTCCCTCGAAGGACCCAAACATGGGAAAAAGAGCACTCAGGTTTATCCCCGAACACCCCAGCACTAGCGGCATGGGGGCAGAAGCCGGCGACTCGCCATCTCTCAGAATTGATAAACAGCCGCACAGAAGGTAATATTTTAAATTCCAACAACATTGCTTAGCGCACATAAACAAGTTTTCAGCGCACAGGACAAAACGAGCAAGTTTCACTCAAAAATTACATCCCTAGAACATTCATCCGCCACAACGCGGGCACCCTTCAGAACATCCTTATAGTAATTCTCGGGCTTGCGATGCTCTTTTCCCGGCGGTGGCCCGTCCTTCACCAGCTTCTCAGCATCCAGCTTGCCCCAGTGCACCTTAGCACAGGCAAGGGCCCTACGAGCACCTTCAATGCAGACGGAGCGCTTGATGACTTCAAGCCTTGGACATGCCTCCACCAACCGCCGCACCAGCCCGAAATAGCTCCCAGGCAGGGCCCCTCCAGGCCACAGCCGAACAATGAGGCCCTTCATGGACTGTTCGGCCGCCTTGTGGAGCTCGACCAGTTGCTTCAGCTGGTCGCTCAGGGGCACGGGGTGTCCGGCCTCAGCGTACTGAGACCAGAACACCTTCTCCGTCGAGCTGCCCTCCTCGGCTCGATAGAATGTGGCGGCATCGGATACACTCCGGGGAAGATCTGCGAACGCTCCTGGAGAGCTCCGGATTTGGGTAAGTAACAAGTAACTCACATTTATGTGTTTGCTTTGCATAAAGAATGCCTTACCTGCTGCTATCTTCTTCACCTTATCCAACTCCTGGAGGGTCTTCTGGGATTCGGCCTTGGCAGACTTGGCATTTTCAATAGCCACCGCGAGCTCGGACGCTCGCGTCTTTGAGTCAAGCTCCAAACTCTCATGCTTTTCCATGAGAGCTTGGAGCTCTTGCCGCACCTTGCCAACTTCAGCCTCATACTTCTCCCGCTCGGTGCGCTCCGAGGCTGCCCTCTTCTCGGCCTCGTCCAGCGCTTGCTTAAGGGTCGTCACCTCAGACATGGCCCCTACAATAGCCACGATAATCCAGTCATTTTTTGCAATTGCACCCTTTTTATACATATTCAAACAAGGTATTTCTTACATTCCTTCTCCTCGAGCTGCTTCTTGGCACGCCCGAGCTCTTGCTCAGACTTCTCGAGGCTCTGCTTCAGCGTGTCCACTTCCGCAGTCAGTGCGGCGGACGCCAGCAGAGAAGCCTGCATACGCATATTGACTCCTTTGTTAGACTCCTGCGAATTTTTGATCCTCTATTCGGCTTTTCTTTGTGAACGCCCAACAGAGCATCAGGGGCTACTGTCTATGCGGTAATAACTATTTTCACATTATTTACTTACCTCAAAGCCTGTCAAAAGGCTAGTACAAGCTTCAGTCAGTCTGCTCTTGGCGGACTGAACCTTCTGGATGTTGGGTTTCGTAGTAATTTCAAAAATTTTCCTACGCACACGCAAGATCATGTGATGCATAGCAACGAGAGGGGAGAGTGTTGTCTACGTACCCACGCAGACCGACTGCGGAAGCGTTGACGCAACGTAGAGGAAGTAGTCGTACGTCTTCACGATCCAACCGATCAAGCACCGAAACTACGGCACCTCCGAGTTTGAGCACACGTTCAGCTCGATGACGATCCCCGGACTCTGATCCAGCAAAGTGTCGGGGAAGAGTTCCATCAGCACGACGGCGTGGTGACGATCTTGATGCACTACAGCAGCAGGGCTTCGCCTAAACTCCGCTACAGTATTATCGAGGAATATGGTGGCTGGGGGCACCGCACACGGCTAAGGAATAGATCACGTGGATCAACTTGTGTGTTCTAGGGTGCCTCTACCTCAGTATATAAAGGACTAGAGGGGGGGAGGCTGGCCGGCCAAGGGAGGGCGTGCCAGGAGAGTCCTACTCCCTCTGGGAGTAGGATTCCCCCCAATCCTAGTTGGAATAGGATTCCTTGAGGGGGGAAAGAGAGAGAGAGGGGGCCGGCCACCTCTCCTAGTCCTAATAGGACTAGGGGAAGGGGGAGGCGCACAGACACCTTGGGCTGCCCCTTTCTCCTTTCCACTAAAGCCCACTAAGGCCCATATTGCTCCCGGGGGGTTCCGGTAACCTCCCGGTACTCCGGTAAAATCCCGATTTCACCCGGAACACTTCCGATATCCAAACATAGGCTTCCAATATATCAATCTTTACGTCTCGACCATTTCGAGACTCCTTGTCATGTCCGTGATCACATCCGGGACTCCGAACAACCTTCGGTACATCAAAATGCATAAACTCATAATATAACTATCATCGTAACCTTAAGCGTGCGGACCCTACGGGTTCGAGAACAATGTAGACATGACCGAGACACGTCTCCGGTCAATAACCAATAGCGGGACCTGGATGCCCATATTGGCTCCTACATATTCTACGAAGATCTTTATCGGTCAGACCGCATAACAACATACGTTGTTCCCTTTGTCATCGGTATGTTACTTGCCCGAGATTCGATCGTCGGTATCCAATACCTAGCTCAATCTCGTTACCGGCAAGTCTCTTTACTCGTTCCGTAATACATCATCTCACAAGTAACATATTAGTTGTAATGCTTGCAAGGCTTATGTGATGTGCATTACCAAGAGGGCCCAGAGATACCTCTCCGACATTCGGAGTGACAAATCCTAATCTCGAAATACGCCAACCCAACATGTACCTTTGGAGACACCTGTAGAGCTCCTTTATAATCACCCAGTTACGTTGTGACGTTTGGTAGCACACAAAGTGTTCCTCCGGTAAACGGGAGTTGCATAATCTCATAGTCATATGAACATGTATAAGTCATGAAGAAAAGCAAATAGCAACATACTAAACGATCGGGTGCTAAGCTAATGGAATGGGTCATGTCAATCAGATCATTCAACTAATGATGTGACCTCGTTAATCAAATAACAACTCTTTGTTCATGGTTAGGAAACGTAACCATCTTTGATTAACGAGCTAGTCAAGTAGAGGCATACTAGTGAAACTCTGTTTGTCTATGTATTCACACATGTATTATGTTTCCGGTTAATACAATTCTAGCATGAATAATAAACATTTATCATGATATAAGGAAATAAATAATAACTTTATTATTGCCTCTAGGGCATATTTCCTTCAGTGTAAATGCTCAGAAAAGGATTTGAGACATTCACAAGGATTTGCATAGTCACTTAACAACATCATAACAAGGTTCTGGTTCAGCTGACAACATACTAAAATTAGTAGAAACTGAATTGAGGCCTGGAACCATCAATCCTATAAGTCTATGGATTAGTAACACGTCATCCTAATAGATAGATGAGAAGGCCTAGTTCTTAATCCCCGTAGAAAAGAAGAGGTTGACTCAGATCAATCTAGTTTTGATGACCCACAAGTATAGGGGATCTATCTTAGACTTTTTGATAAGTAAGAGTGTCGAACCCAACAAAGAGCAGAAGGAAATGATAAGCAGTTTTCAGTAAGGTATTCTCTGCAAGCACTGAAATTATCGTAACAGATAGTTTTGTGATAAGGTAATTTATAACGAGTAGCAAGTAATAAAAGTAAATAAGGTGTAGCAAGATGTCCCAATACTTTTTGTAGCAAAGGACAAGCCTAGACAAACTCTTATATGAAGGAAAGCGCTCCCGAGGACACATGGGAATTATCGTCAAGCTAATTTTCATCACGCTCATATGATTCGCGTTCGGTACTTTGATAATCTGATATGTGGGTGGACCGGTGCTTGGGTGCTGTCCTTAATTGGACAAGCATCCCACTTATGATTAACCCCCATTGCAAGCATCCGCAACTACAACAAAAGTATTAAGGTAAACCTAACCATAGCATGAAACAAATGGATCCAAATCAGCCCCTTACGAAGCAACGCATAGACTAGGGTTTAAGCTTCTGTCACTCTAGCAACCCATCATCTACTTATTACTTCCCAATGCCTCCCTCTAGGCCCAAACAATGGTGAAGTGTCATGTAGTCGACGTTCACATGACACCACTAGAGGATGACAACATACATCTCATCAAAATATCGAACGAATACCAAATTCACATGACTACTTATAGCAAGACTTCTCCCATGTCCTCAGGAACAAACGTAACTACTCACAAAGCATATTCATGTTCATAATCAGAGGGGTATTAATATGCATAATGGATCTGAACATATGATCTTCACCAATAAACCAACTAGCATCAAATACAAGGAGTAATCACATCGGTACCAATCTGAGGTTTGGATACAAAAATTGGATACAAGAGATGAACTAGGGTTTGAGATGAGATGGTTCTGGTGAAGATGTTGATGGAGATTGACCCCCTGATGAGAGGATCGTTGGTGATGAATGGTGATGATTTCCCCCTCGAAAGGGAAGTTTCCCCGGCAGAACAGCTCCGTCGGAGCCCTAGATTGGTTCCGCCAAGGTTCCGCCTCGTGGCGGCGGAGTTTCGTCCCGTGAGCTTGCTTATGATTTTTCTCGACGAAAGACCTCATATAGCAGAAGATGGGCATCAGGGGGGCCACCAGGGGGCCCACGAGGCAGGGGGGCGCGCCCAGGGGGGTAGGGCGTGCCCCCCACCCTCGTGGCCAGGGTGTGGGCTCCCTCTGGTATTTTCTTCGCTTAGTATTTTTTATATATTCTGGAAATAACTCCCGTGGAGTTTCAGGACTTTTGGAGATGTGCAGAATAGGTCTCTAATATTTGCTCCTTTTTCCGGCCCAGAATTCCAGCTGTCAGCATTCCCCATCTTCATGTAAAACTTGTAAAATAAGAGAGAATAGGCATAAGTATTGTGACATAATGTGTAATAACATCCCATAATACAATAAATATCGATATAAAAGCATGATGGAAAATGGACGTATCACTCCTCCGATGATGCGTGAGTAGTTTACCACAGACCTACGGGTCCGTAGGCAGAAGCTAGATGGCTTCTCTCTTTGATTCTCATACAATGTTATCCTCGATGTTCTTGGAGATCTATTTGGTGTAATGACTTTTTGCGTGTGTTTGTTGGGATCCAGATGAATTGTGAGTTTAATGATCAAATCTATTCTATGAATATTATTTGAGTCTTCTTGAAAACTCTTATGCATGATCTTTTAAGCCTTGGTAATTTCTTCTCCGAAACTTGGTTTGGTTTGGCCAACTAGATTGATTTCCTTGCATGGAAGAGGTGATTTGTGATGAGTTCGATCTTGCGGTGCTTATCTCAGTGATAGAAGGAGACATGACATGCCATGTATCGTTGCCATTAGGAATAAAAAGATGAGGTATATTCTACATGAATAAGATCTGTCTACATCATGTCATCATTCTTATTGCATTACTATGTTTCTCCATGAACTTAATACACTAGATGCATGATGGATAGCGGTCGATGTGTGGAGTAATAGTAGTAGATACAGGCAGGAGTTGGTCTATTAATCTTGGACGTGATGCCTATATACATGATCATTGCCTTGGATATCGTCATAATTATTTGCTATTCTATCAATTGGCAACAGTAATTTGTTTACCCACCGTATGCTATTTTCTCGAGAGAAGCCACTAGTAGAATCTAGGCCCCTGGGTCTATTTCCTATCATATTGTTTTCAGATCTATTATTCCAAAACCCCAAAAATACCTTGCTGCGCTTTTTCTTTATTTATTTTATTTCGTGTTTTTGCTAGATCTATTTATCCAATCTCATATAATTTAATCTATCTCAATACCGAGGAGGGATTGACAACCCCTCTTACGCGTTGGGTTGCAAGTATTTAATATTTGTGCACAGGTACTGTTTACATAGTGTTGCTTGGTTCTACTACTGGATTGATAACCTTGGTTTCATAACTGAGGGAAATACTTACCTTTGTTGTGCTGCATCATTCTCTCCTCTTCGGGGAAATACCAACACAGATACAAGCAATCAAGCTCCACCGGAGAAATATGTTGGGTCAATTAATTTGGCTTCGACAAACTTCGTGATTTCACAAAATCCCAACAAGCGTGAGTCATTGGTCTTCGTTGTATCGAACTGTTGAGAGTGTTTCCTGTTGAATGGAGAGGAAGAGAACCTTAGCCACTCAACCCGTGTAAAGTGGAGGTTTCCACTGTGACAATGAGAGAGAGCACACAACAAAGAACACACAACCCATGAGAAAGAGGAAGAAGGGGAGAGGTTCAGTCCAGATTTGTTGCATCTCACTAGAGAGTGTTCAAGCCGGTGACTGGAGGCTAATGCTTGGATTGCCATCAAACTTGGTGAGCTCATTCCTTAGCTTAAGTACTTCGATATGGTTAGTTCCTTTGATGATTGGGCCGGTGGAGCATCTGATGTGAGAGTGGTTTTACAGTCAGACTGTTTCAGTTTCAGCGCATGTTAGTTTTGAAAAATGAACAGATTGGGTAATCAAATAGTGTCGGATTATGCTGAAATTTTAAGGGGATCTCAGGAACTCGTGTGTCTATTTGCCTTACAAATTTGATGTTGTTTAGTTCAACGGTTTAAAAATAGTTTGCAAAATACAGAAAGAGGCAAGAGTTTCATTAACTCTGCTTTGCAGAAATCTTGCCTCTTTGTGGTTGTTGTTGTTCTTGCCGGTTGACAACGCGGAGAGTGTATTAGAAACCTCTCTACATGTTCGAGAGAAGACTTTGTATTCACCATCCTCAATTAAAGTTATGTGGACCGGTCAATTCATAGCGGTGGTTTTTTACTTCTCAAGTTGAGAAGGTTTTTCCACATTAAATCTATGTCGCATGTGCATGTTGTTTGAGATTATTCCGCCGCTTCCTTGTTGGTTGAAGCTATCCTCAAAATTCACTACAAATGAAAGGGTTGTTTAGTATGCATATTTGTCGTGTTGGTGAATTAGTGCATCACATCTTTTGTTATCCAAACCCTACAAAAATGGCTATCGTCCGAAGTACATGTGATTTTCATTCACTAGTGGTAAATGTTCCTAACCGAATGGAAATGGAGTCGGTCGCACATGGGCCCCACACCTCAGCCTTATCCCTTCGCACATTGCTCTTTTCCCCTTCTTCTTCCCTCCTCCTCACCATCACCACTGCTTTCAACAGGGCACACACCACTGCTTTTTTGCAACATGCGCCATATGTACTTCTGTCCTCCCCCTGCCACCTAAATTGGGTCATGTGTCGGCAGCCGGTAGCCAGGCGCCACCCGCATCGCCATTGACATCATGCGCAACTACAACGTGGAGACGGCAGAGCCGCGATCGGCAGATGGCGGAGCTGTGACCCGGGGGTGATGATGATGCTGCGACCCTGGGGGGCACACAAAAGCTACAACCGATGTACGGCTGGGGCTGTAACCAGCAACACCCAAGCTAAAACCAGCGAGCAAAAATGATGCAAATGCGACGATTGTCGGGCGCGAATGCTACGAACGCAGATAGTGGATGTTGTGACAGCGAGCGCTTATGTTGCGACTGGCCGCGAGCCGTGCTGGAACTGACGGTCGCGTTTACTAGAACCCTCTACCACAGGTGATGAGACCGACGAGACGTTTTGCTTAATCGGCGAGAGCAACCCATGTTGGGACTGATTGTGAGCCATGCTGGAACTAGCGGTCGCGTTTGCTGGAACCGACTATCACGGGTGTTGGGACCGGTGTCAGGACCCCGATTCCAAATCACATCGATCTAGCCGGTAACACCTCATATCACTTTACGGCCTCACGCACGGTATTCCCTCGGGTGTCGCCTTACCATGGCTCGGGACCGTTTGCGCCTTTTGTCTCACGTATATGATAGTGTCGCTAGCATCCATATGACAGAGAACCCGGGCCGACATGGCTAGTCGTGAACCCAAAGTGGCACTAACCCATGGGGACAGGCATACATGAATCAACTTCGAGCATGTCGGTCAGCAGTGTGCGAATCCGGGCTATAGCACTGGGCTAACAGGACTCCGGTAACCCGGGCTGTAGCAAGCTAGGCAGGACTCCGGATGTCACCGCGTGACATTTCCCCAAAGGGACAGACACAAGAACGAAGTGAAACACATGCCGGCCAGTCAAGTGTCCTGAGCAGTAGTGCTGGGCTAACAGGACTCCGGTGAACCGGGCTGTAGCGGACTACTATGGCTCATGGAAGCACTAGACTACATTTCCCCATAAGAGACGCTGCCAAGGATAAACAACTAGATTGTCGGATCCCACACATACCAAGCATTTCAATCATACACACAATAGGCTCGATATGTGTAAATACAACATGGCATCACAACATAACTCTACAACTCAAGTATTTATTGATTAGGCTCCGAGGAGCGAGATATTACAAACATGGGACTCATGACCCAACAATCATAGCATACAAATCAAAGCACATGCGGAAGCTTAACATGTCTGAGTACAGACATCTACAAATGAAAAAGGCTAAGAAGCCTGACTATCTACCAGATCCTGCCGAGGGCACAAAATCGTAGCTGAGGTACCAAGCTAAACGTCGAAGTCCACACGGAACTACTAGCGAGACTAACGTCTCTCTGCAAAACATAAAATAGGCAAACGTGAGTACAAATGTACCCAGCAAGACTTACATCAGAACTATCTACATATGCATTGGTATCAATAAAGGGGGTGGTGGAGTTTAACTGCAGCAAGCCAGCTTTGACTCAGTGGCTAACCTGAACTACGACTGCAAGCAAATCTTTGAGGTGGTGCACACGAGTCCACATATTCACCATTCAATACACCACTATGGATCCGCTCCCGTCTCCCTACGATAAGGCCATCCATAGCACTCACGCTTATCTTGCGAGTTTTATAGTATCCACTTCAAGTTATCTATGAACTATTATAGGCAACCCAGAAGTCCTTTACCGCGGACACGGCTATTCAAATAGATCATTTATAACCCTGCAGGGGTGTACTTCTTCACACACGCTCTCGCCACTTACCACCATGTACACGTCGTGTATCTCGGCAACCTTCAAGCTGAAGCCTGGCGAGGGAGTCGGCCACGACCTGACTTACCACACAAGTCTCTAGTCCAGGTTTATCGCCTATTCGGGTTCCATCCACGAGGAGATCCGGCCGGAGTTTCGCTCACAGCCCCAAACGATGTGTGCAGGGTTCCCGAGACACCAAACGGGTGCCCGGTACACCGTGCCACGGTGTATCTACCGCATCATAGCCCACCCCTAGGGTCAGCGCTATGCACGGCCGCCAACACATATCCTACAAACACTAGAAACTAGTTGCAACTCCTGGACAGAGGACAAGGGCAGTTAATAAGTCGAGAGGGTCCATTGGTTTCGGGCCCAATGCATGGTAGTAGCTGTTCATGGATCACAAACACAGAACCCAGTTCCTAAGAACGGGTTCAATGAGACAACCCACCATGTACTCCTACATGGCCTCTCATCGCTACCTTTACCAAATCATGTTCACACACTTAGCTCACACACAGTAGGACATGTTCAACACTGTTCCAATTCATCCCCGATGAATCAGACCTGGCTCAACTCTAAGCAGTAGCAGGCATGACAAACAAGCATGAATGAGTAGGCACATCAGGGCTCAAAAAACTCCTACTCATGCTAGTGGGTTTCATCTATTTACTGTGGCAATGACAGGTCATGTAGAGGATAAGGGTTCAACTACCGCAGCAAGTAACAGTTGAATCGTTGTTGTCCTAATGCAGTAAAAGAGAGCAGGAGCGAGAGAGTGGGATTGTATCGGAATGAACAAGGGGGTTTTTCTTGCCTGGCACTTCTGAAGATATCATTGGGTCTTCATCAGTGTCAACGATCACAGCGTCGGTACAAAGTCTATCGAGAGGGGACAACCACCGGCAACAGAGAAGGAACATAATCAATGCAATGCACAGCATGATGTATGATAATGACATGGCAATATGTTGTTGATTGAGCTAATGCAACTAGCAACACAATTAAATGAAGTTGGTTTGAACCCAAAGTTCAAATTCATACTCCACATGTGGTTATTTAAATACCATTCATTGATTTGTCCTAAAATGAAGGAAATATGCCCTAGAGGCAATAATAAAGTTATTATTTATTTCCTTATATCATTATAAATGTTTATTATTCATGCTAGAATTGTATTAACCGGAAACATAATACATGTGTGAATACATAGACAAACAGAGTGTCACTAGTATGCCTCTACTTGACTAGCTCATTGATCAAAGATGGTTATGTTTCCTAACCATAGACATGAGTTGTCATTTGATTAACGGGATCACATCATTAGGAGAATGATGTGATTGACTTGACCCATTCCGTTAGCATAGCACTTGATCGTTTAGTTTGTTGCTATTGCTTTCTTCATGACTTATACATGTTCCTATGACTATGAGATTATGCAACTCCCGTTTACCGGAGGAACACTTTGTGTGCCACCAAACGTCACAACGTAACTGGGTGGTTATAAAGGTGCTCTACAGGTGTCTCCGAAGGTACTTGTTGGGTTGGCGTATTTCGAGATTAGGATTTGTCACTCCGATTGTCGAAGAGGTATCTCTGGGCCCTCTCGGTAATGCACATCACTTAAGCCTTGCAAGCATTGCAACTAATGAGTTAGTTGTAGGATGATGTATTACGGAACGAGTAAAGAGACTTGCCGGTAACGAGATTGAACTAGGTATTGAGATACCGACGATCGAATCTCGAGCAAGTAACATACCGATGACAAAGGGAACAACGTATGTTGTTATGCGGTCTAACCGATAAAGATCTTCGTAGAATATGTGGGAGCCAATATGAGCATCCAGGTTCCGCTATTGGTTATTGACCGGAGACGTGTCTCGGTCATGTCTACATTGTTCTCGAACCCGTAGGGTCCGCACGCTTAAGGTTTCGATGACAGTTTCATTATGAGTTTATATATTTTGATGTACCGAAGGTTGTTCGGAGTCCCGGATGTGATCACGGACTTGACGAGGAGTCTCGAAATGGTCGAGACATAAATATCGATATATTGGACGACTATATTTGGACACCGGAAAGGTTCCGGGTGAGATTGGGACAATACCGGATCACCGGGAGGTTATCGGAACCCCCCGGGAGGTATATGGGCCTTATTGAAGGAAATATGCCCTAGAGGCAATAATAAAGTTATTATTTATTTCCTTATATCATGATAAATGTTTATTATTCATGCTAGAATTGTATTAACCGGAAACATAATACATGTGTGAATACATGGACAAACAAAGTGTCACTAGTATGCCTGTACTTGACTAGCTCGTTAATCAAAGATGGTTATGTTTCCTAACCATAGACAAAGGAGTTGTTATTTGATTAACGAGATCACATCATTTGTTGAATGATCTGATTGACATGACCCATTCCATTAGCTTAGCACCCGATCGTTTAGTATGTTGCTATTGCTTTCTTCATGACTTATACATGTTCCTATGACTATGAGATTATGCAACTCCCGTTTGCCGGAGGAACACTTTGGGTGCTACCAAACGTCACAACGTAACTGGGTGATTATAAAGGAGCATTACAGGTGTCTCCAAAGGTACATGTTGGGTTGGCGTATTTCGAGATTAGGATTTGTCACTCCGATTATCGGAGAGGTATCTCTGGGCCCTCTCGGTAATGCACATCACATAAGCCTTGCAAGCATTACAACTAATATGTTAGTTGTGAGATGATGTATTACGGAACGAGTAAAGAGACTTGCCGGTAACGAGATTGAACTAGGTATTGGATACCGACGATCGAATCTCGGGCAAGTAACATACCGATGACAAAGGGAACAACGTATGTTGTTATGCGGTCTGACCAATAAAGATCTTCGTAGAATATGTAGGATCCAATATGGGCATCCAGGTCCTGCTATTGGTTATTGACCGGAGACGTGTCTCGGTCATGTCTACATTGTTCTCGAACCGTAGGGTCCGCACGCTTAAAGTTACGATGACAGTTATTATGAGTTTATGCATTTTGATGTACCGAAGTTAGTTCGGAGTCCTGGATGTGATCACGGACATGACGAGGAGTCTCGAAATGGTCGAGACATAAAGATTGATATATTGGACGACTATATTCGGACACCGGAAGCGTTCCGGGGAAGTTTCGGATAAAACCGGAGCACCGGGGGGGGGTTACCGGAACCCCCCGGGGGTTTAATGGGCCTCATGGGCCTAAAGTGGAGAAGAGGAAGGGGCTGCCTGGGCAGGCCGCGCGCCCCCTCTCCCCCTAGTCCGAATTGGACAAGGAGGGAGGGGCAGCGCCCCCCCTTTTCCTTCTCTTCTTCCCTCTCTCCTACTTGGACAAGGAAAGGGAGGGGAGTCCTACTCCTGGTAGGAGTAGGACTCCTCCTGCGCGCCTCCTCTAGGCCGGCCGCACCCCCCCCCTTGGATCCTTTATATACGAAGGCAAGGGGGCACCCTAGGAGACATAAGTTGATCTTCGTGATCGTTCCTTAACCGTGTGCGGTGCCCCCTTCCACCATATTCCACCTCGGTCATATCGTTGTAGTGCTTAGGCGAAGCCCTACGTCGGTAGAACATCATCATCATCACCACGCCGTTGTGCTGACGGAACTCATCCCCGAAGCTTTGCTGGATCGGAGCCCGGGGAGCGTCATCGAGCTGTACGTGTGCTAAGAACTCGGAGGCGCCGGAGTAACGGTGCTTGGATCTGTCGGATCGGGAAGACGTACGACTACTTCCTCTACGTTGTGTCAACGCTTCCGTTGTTGATCTACAAGGGTACGTAGATCATACTCTCCCCTCTCGTTGCTATGCATCACCATGATCTTGCGTGTGCGTAGGAAAATTTTGAAATTACTACGTTCCCCAACAGTGGCATCCGAGCCTAGGTTTTATGGTTTGATGTTATTTGCACGAGTAGAACACAAGTGAGTTGTGGGCGATATAAGTCATACTGCTTACCAGCATGTCATACTTTGGTTCGGCGGTATTGTTGGACGAAGCGGCCCGGACCAACATTACGCGTACGCTTACTCGAGACCGGTTCTCCCGACGTGCTTTGCACAGAGGTGGCTTGCGGGTGACAGTTTCTCCAACTTTAGTTGAACCAAGTGTGGCTACGCCCGGTCCTTGCGAAGGTTAAAACAGCACCAACTTGACAAACTATCATTGTGGTTTTGATGCGTAGGTAAGATTGGTTCTTGCTTAAGCCCGTAGCAGCCACGTAAAACTTGCAACAACAAAGTAGAGGACGTCTAACTTGTTTTTGCAGGGCATGTTGTGATGTGATATGGTCAAGACATGATGCTAAATTTTATTGTATGAGATGATCATGTTTTGTAACCGAGTTATCGGCAACTGGCAGGAGCCATATGGTTGTCGCTTTATTGTATGCAATGCAATCGCTATGTAATGCTTTACTTTATCACTAAGCGGTAGCGATAGTCATGGAAGCATAAGATTGGCGAGACGACAACGATGCTACGATGGAGATCAAGGTGTCACGCCGGTGACGATGGTGATCACGATGGTGCTTCGAAGATGGAGATCACAAGCACAAGATGATGATGGCCATATCATATCACTTATATTGATTGCATGTGATGTTTATCTTTTATGCATATTATCTTGCTTTGATTGACGGTAGCATTATAAGATGATCTCTCACTAATTATCAAGAAGTGTTCTCCCTGAGTATGCACCGTTGCGAAAGTTCTTCGTGCTGAGACACCACGTGATGATCGGGTGTGATAGGCTCTACGTTCAAATACAACGGGTGCAAAACAGTTGCACACGCGGAATACTCAGGTTATACTTGACGAGCCAAGCATATACAGATATGGCCTCGGAACACGGAGACCGAAAGGTCGAGCGTGAATCATATAGTAGATATGATCAACATAGTGATGTTCACCGATGAAACTACTCCATCTCACGTGATGATCGGACATGGTTTAGTTGATTTGGATCACTTAATCACTTAGAGGATTAGAGGGATGTCTATCTAAGTGGGAGTTCTTTAAGTAAATTAATTGAACCTAAATTTATCATGAAACTTAGTACCTGATAGTATCTTGCTTGTTTATGTTTGATTGTAGATAGATGGCTCGTGCTGTTGTTCCGTTGAATTTTAATACGTTCCTTGAGAAAGCAAAGTTGAAAGATGATGGTAGCAATTACACGGACTGGGTCCGTAACTTGAGGATTATCCTCATTGCTGCACAGAAGAATTACGTCCTGGAAGCACCGCTGGGTGCCAGGCCTGCTGCTGGAGCAACACCAGATGTTATGAACGTCTGACAGAGCAAAGTTGATGACTACTCGATAGTTCAGTGTGCCATGCTTTACGGCTTAGAATCGGGACTTCAACGACGTTTTGAACGTCATGGAGCATATGAGATGTTCCAGGAGTTGAAGTTAATATTTCAAGCAAATGCCCGGATTGAGAGATATGAAGTCTCCAATAAGTTCTATAGCTGCAAGATGGAGGAGAACAGTTCTGTCAGTGAGCATATACTGTAAATGTCTGGGTATAATAATCACTTGATTCAATTGGGAGTTAATCTTCCAGATGATTGCGTCATTGACAGAATTCTCCAATCACTGCCACCAAGCTACAAGAGCTTCGTGATGAACTATAATATGCAAGGGATGAATAAGACTATTCCCGAGCTCTTCGCAATGCTGAAAGCTGCGGAGGTAGAAATCAAGAAGGAGCATCAAGTGTTGATGGTCAACAAGACCACTAGTTTCAAGAAAAAGGGCAAAGGGAAGAAGAAGGGAAACTTCAAGAAGACCAGCAAGCAAGTTGCTGCTCAAGAGAAAAAACCCAAGTCTGGACCTAAGCCTGAAACTGAGTGCTTCTACTGCAAGCAGAGTAGTCACTGGAAGCGGAACTGCCCCAAGTATTTGGCGGATAAGAAGGATGGCAAGGTGAACAAAGGTATATGCGATATACATGTTATTGATGTGTACCTTACTAATGCTCGCAGTAGCACCTGGGTATTTGATACTGGTTCTGTTGCTAATATTTGCAACTCGAAATAGGGACTACGGATTAAGCGAAGATTGGCTAAGGACGAGGTGACGATGCGCGTGGGAAACAGTTCCAAAGTCGATGTGATCGCGGTCGGCACACTACCTCTACATCTACCTTCGGGATTAGTATTAGACCTAAATAATTGTTATTTGGTGCCAGCGTTGAGCATGAACATTATATCTGGATCTTGTTTAATGCAGACGGTTATTCATTTAAATCAGAGAATAATGGTTGTTCTATTTATATGAGTAATATCTTTTATGGTCATGCACCCTTGAAGAGTGGTCTATTCTTATTGAATCTCGATAGTAGTGATACACATATTCATAATGTTGAAGCCAAAAGATGCAGAGTTGATAATGATGGTGTAACTTATTTGTGGCACTGCCGTTTAGGTCATATCGGTGAAAAGCGCATGAAGAAACTCCATACTGATGGACTTTTGGAACCACTTGATTATGAATCACTTGGTACTTGCGAACCGTGCCTCATGGGCAAGATGACTAAAACACCGTTCTCCGGTACTATGGAGAGAGCAACAGATTTATTGGAAATCATACATACAGATGTATGTGGTCCGATGAATATTGAGGCTCGTGGCGGATATCGTTATTTTCTCACCTTCATAGATGACTTAAGCAGATATGGGTATATCTACTTAATGAAACATAAGTCTGAAACATTTGAAAAGTTCAAAGAATTTCAGAGTGAAGTTGAAAATCATCGTAACAAGAAAATAAAGTTTCTACGATCTGATCGTGGAGGAGAATATTTGAGTTACGAGTTTGGTTTACATTTGAAGCAATGCGGAATAGTTTCGCAACTCACGCCACCTGGAACACCACAGCGTAATGGTGTGTCCGAACGTCGTAATCGTACTTTACTGGATATGGTGCGATCTATGATGTCTCTTACTGATTTACCGCTATCATTTTGGGGATACGCTCTAGAGACGGCCGCATTCACGTTAAATAGGGCACCATCAAAATCCGTTGAGACGACGCCTTATGAACTGTGGTTTGGCAAGAAACCAAAGTTGTCGTTTCTGAAAGATTGGGGCTGCAATGCTTATGTGAAAAAGCTTCAACCTGATAAGCTCGAACCCAAATCGGAGAAATGTGTCTTCATAGGATATCCAAAGGAAACTATTGGATACACCTTCTATCACAGATCCGAAGGAAAGACTTTTGTTGCTAAATTCGGAAACTTTCTAGAGAAGGAGTTTCTCTCGAAAGAAGTGACTGGGAGGAAAGTAGAACTTGACGAGGTAACTGTACCTGCTCCCTTATTGGAAAGTAGTGCATCACAGAAAACTGTTTCAGTGACACCTACACCAGTCAGTGAGGAAGCTAATGATGTTGATCATGAAACTTCAGAACAAGATACTACTGAACCTCGTAGATCAACCAGAGTGAGATCCGCGCCAGAGTGGTACGGTAATCCTATTCTGGAAGTCATGCTACTAGATCATGATGAACCTACAAACTATGAAGAAGCGATGGTGAGCCCAGATTCCGCAAAATGGCTTGAAGCCATGAAATCTGAGATGGGATCCATGTATGAGAACAAAGTATGAACTTTGGTTGACTTGCCCGGTGATAGGCAAGCAATTGAGAATAAATGGATCTTCAAGAAGAAGACTGACGCTGACGGTAATATTACTGTCTACAAAGCTCGACTTGTCACAAAAGGTTTTCGGCAAGTTCAAGGGATTGACTACGATGAGACCTTCTCACTCGTAGCGATGCTTAAGTTTGTCCGAATCATGTTAGCAATTGCCGCATTTTATGATTATGAAATTTGGCAGATGGATGTCAAAACTGCATTCCTGAATGGATTTCTGGAAGAAGAGTTGTATATGATGCAACCAGAAGGTTTTGTCAATCCAAAGGGAGCTAACAAAGTGTGCAAGCTCTAGCGATCCATTTATGGACTGGTGCAAGCCTCTCGGAGTTGGAATAAACGCTTTGATAGTGTGATCAAAGCATTTGGTTTTATACAGACTTTTGGAGAAGCCTGTATTTACAAGAAAGTGAGTGGGAGCTCTGTAGCATTTCTGATATTATATGTGGATGACATATTACTAATTGGAAATGATATAGAATTTCTGGATAGCATAAAGGGATACTTGAATAAGAGTTTTTCAATGAAAGAGCTCGGTGAAGCTGCTTACATATTAGGCATTAAGATCTATAGAGATAGAGCAAGACGCTTAATTGGACTTTCACAAAGCACATACCTTGACAAAGTTTTGAAAAAGTTCAAAATGGATCAAGCAAAGAAAGGGTTCTTGCCTGTGTTACAAGGTGTGAAATTGAGTAAGACTCAAAGCCCGATCACTGCAGAAGATAGAGAGAAAATGAAATATGTTCCCTATGCTTCAGCCATAGGCTCTATCATGTATGCAATGCTGTGTACCAGACCTGATGTGTGCCTTGCTATAAGTCTAGCAGGGAGGTACCAAAGTAATCCAGGAGTGGATCACTGGACAGTGGTCAAGAACATCCTGAAATACCTGAAAAGGACTAAGGATATGTTTCTCATATATGGCGGTGACAAAGAGCTCATCGTAAAAGGTTACGTTGATGCAAGCTCTGACACTGATCCGGACGATTCTAAATTGCAAACCGGATACGTGTTTACATTAAACGGTGGAGCTGTCAGTTGGTGCAGTTCTAAACAAAGCGTCGTAGCGGGATCTACATGTGAAGCGGAGTACATAGCTGCTTCGGAAGCAGCAAATGAAGGAGTCTGGATGAAGGAGTTCATATCCGATCTAGGTGTCTTACCTAGTGCATCGGGTCCAATGAAAATCTTTTGTGACAATACTGGTGCAATTGCCTTGGCAAAGGAATCCAGATTTCACAAGAGAACCAAGCACATCAAGAGATGCTTCAATTCCATCCGGGATCTAGTCCAGGTGGGAGACATAGAGATTTGCAAGATACATACGGATCTGAATGTAGCAGACCCGTTGACTAAGCCTCTTCCACGAGCAAAACATGATCAGCACCAAGACTCCATGGGTGTTAGAATCATTACTGTGTAATCTAGATTATTGACTCTAGTGCAAGTGGGAGACTAAAGGAAATATGCCCTAGAGGCAATAATAAAGTTATTATTTATTTCCTTATATCATGATAAATGTTTATTATTCATGCTAGAATTGTATTAACCGGAAACATAATACATGTGTGAATACATAGACAAACAGAGTGTCACTAGTATGCCTCTACTTGACTAGCTCGTTAATCAAAGATGGTTATGTTTCCTAACCATGAACAAAGAGTTGTTATTTGATTAATGAGATCACATCATTAGTTGAATGATTTGATTGACATGACCCATTCCATTAGCTTAGCACCCGGTCGTTTAGTATGTTGCTATTGCTTTCTTCATGACTTATACATGTTCCTATGACTATGAGATTATGCAACTCCCGTTTGCTGGAGGAACACTTTGTGTGCTACCAAACGTCACAACGTAACTGGGTGATTATAAAGGAGCTCTACAGGTGTCTCCAAAGGTACATGTTGGGTTGGCGTATTTCGAGATTAGGATTTGTCACTCCGATTGTCGGAGAGGTATCTCTGGGCCCTCTCGGTAATGCACATTACATAAGCCTTGCAAGCATTACAACTAATGTGTTAGTTGTGAGATGATGTATTACGGAACGAGTAAAGAGACTTGCTGGTAACGAGATTGAACTAGGTATTGGATACCGACGATCAAATCTCGGGCAAGTAACATACCGATGACAAAGGGAACAACGTATGTTGTTATGCGGTCTGACCGATAAAGATCTTCGTAGAATATGTAGGAGCCAATATGGGCATCCAGGTCCCGCTATTGGTTATTGACCGGAGACGTGTCTCGGTCATGTCTACATTGTTCTCGAACCGTAGGGTCCGCACGCTTAAAGTTACGATGACAGTTATTATGAGTTTATGCATTTTGATGTACCGAAGTTAGTTCGGAGTCCCGGATGTGATCACGGACATGACGAGGAGTCTCGAAGTGGTCGAGACATAAAGATTGATATATTGGACGACTATATTCGGACACCGGAAGTGTTCCAGGGAAGTTTCGGATAAAACCGGAGCACCGGGGGGTTACCGGAACCCCCCGGGGGTTTAATGGGCCTCATGGGCCTAAAGTGGAGAAGAGGAAGGGGCTGCCTGGGCAGGCCGCGCGCCCCCTCTCCCCCTAGTCCGAATTGGACAAGGAGGGAGGGGCGGTGCCCCCCTTTTCCTTCTCTTCTTCCCTCTCTCCTACTTGGACAAGGAAAGGGAGGGGAGTCCTACTCCCGGTAGGAGTAGGACTCCTCCTGCGCGCCTCCTCTAGGCCGGCCGCACCCCCCCCCTTGGATCCTTTATATACGGAGGCAAGGGGGCACCCTAGGAGACATAAGTTGATCTTCGTGATCGTTCCTTAGCCGTGTGCGGTGCCCCCTTCCACCATATTCCACCTCGGTCATATCGTTGCGTCAGCATTGCGTCATTGTGACGTCAGCTGGTCAACTGGGCGCCTCTAGGTGAAACCTGACCTGTGGGTCCCGCGTGTCAGTGTCATCACTAACTTAACAGAGTTAGTTAGTGTTAGATTAAGCACTAATCTAAGTTAATTAGCACTAAACTAAACCTAACTAAAAATTAACAGGGCGGGCCCATGCTTCAGTGACCCTGGGGGGTCAAACATGGGTCAAACACGGGTCAACTCGCCGGAGTTGACCCGCGGCTCGTCGCCGGCGGAGCCAGAGACGGCGGAGGGCGTCGAGTTTTCTCCTCTGGCGACCAAACGAGTGGCGGAGGGGCTCTGCGTGGAGCTGGTGCTCATCCGTATCCAACGGAGCAAGCAGCAATGGCTGGGGTGGTCTACAACGCTAACGGCGTCGAGCTTTGCGGTGTCCGAAGCTCGGGCAACGGAGGAGATGGCGCTACAGGCGGCAGTGGGTCAAGCCAAGGGCACCAGTGGGTTGCCCTCGCTCGCCCGCATCCAGAGGAGCAGATGGGTGGTTGTGGGGGCACCGGAGCTCGTCCGAACAGAGCTCACGGCGGTGGCCGGAGTTCGCTGAAGATGGACAGAGCGCTACGGTGCACGGGAGAAGGAGTGGTTAGGTGCTCTGGGTTCCTGGGAACGCGCTGAGGACGACAGCGTGCTCGGACGCGACGTGTGTGAGCTCTAGCCACGGCGACCTCATGGACGGCGGCGATGAGCTCTCGAGCTCAACAGAGCCCGCGGTTAGAGGAAGAAATCGGCATCGGGGAGAGGGAGGTTCAGTGCGGAGGCTCACAGCGAGTCCAACGAGCGTGAGGGCGAGGTCGGGGACGCCTAGTAGCTCCTGAAACGACGATGCTGGCAACGTTGTGGTGCGTCCTTTGTTCCAAGGCTCGGTGGAGAGGATGAGGAAGACGACTCGGAGCTCTTGGACACACTAGATGGGCGAGGGAGGGTCGGTGGCCGCGGCGAACGGTGTCGGTGGCGACGAGCAGCTCCGCTCGATGGTGCTCGGGGGAGAGGGGCAGACGAGGGAGAGACGCGGGAGGGAGTGAGAGGGCGCCAAGGGGTCGCGTGGCATCCTTAGGGCGATGGGGAGACAGGCAGGGAGGCAGGAGGTGGCCGGCGCGTGCCGGCGCGCGGCGAGCACACGCCCTCCTGCCTACTAGCAGGAGGTTGAAGACCGTGGCCAGCGCTGGCTGGGCTGGGCCAGCCAACTGGGCCGCCAGGTGGCCTGGCCAGGTGGGCTGCTGCTACAAGTAAGAAGCCCAGGTGAGGTTTCTGTCTTTTCATAAATTCTGTTCTATTTTCTATTCTTGTTATTTTTTTTTGATTTAGTTTATAACCCAAATCATTTTATTAAATCCTGAAAATAATTGTGGGCATTAAGTTAATTGTTATAGAGGCCCTTAACTATTTTCAGAATTGTTGGAGCATTTAAAAATATTACTAGTATTTAACTGCCCCAATTCAAATACAATATGGGTTATTCAAAAATCCAGAATGGCCTAAAAAATATTGGCATCATTTTTGGCAGAGGTTTTCACCTTTATCAAAAATCATGAACATTTTCAAAGGCATTTTTGGTTCATTGAAAATATTGTTTATTTGAACCTAGTTGAATTCATTTAGTGCTAGGGTTTCAACATCCCCATTTCAACTTTAGTTGAAAAGTTAACATGATGCATGGATGCTTTAAGGCAACTAATGGCAAGCAAATTCTAGGGCTGTGACAACTCACCCCTACTAAACAAGAATCTCGTCCCGAGATTCAAGACGTGAGGTAAGAAGACAGAGGGGACACAAAGCTAACACAATCTTCACGATCTAGGTTGCACTTCGTAAGAACGTTGATTTGTCACCATCTTTGTCCCGACGTCTTGCTTCGGAAACTTCAACCAACATGACAACGAGAGAGAAAAAAGGAAAACTCTAGAAGAATTGATCTTCTCGAGGATCGAACAATTCAGGATCAACTCGGAATGAGATGTAGAAACATCTCTTGAGCTGAGAGACAAAACACACATCATGGGTGATGGAAAGAAGCGGATGACAAGGGTTCAAATTGGTAGACAATAATTCCACACCTAAGAGGGTGGTGAACGGTTGTCAACGTAGTGAGGATTTGAATTGCCATGATTCTATGACGGGGCATCTTAGGGAAGGTGACTCGTAGAGCTATTCCCTTAAGTGGCAAAAAGAATTACTTTTGATACAAAGATCATTGAAACTCTTTATACCAGCCTAAGGCAATCACAATCGATCTTTTGAAGAAGTTCGAGAGAATGACATACTCGGACTAGAATGGATGATGTGGACTACCTTGTTGAAGACAACACAATGGATGATTTTTGCTTATCATCTGGAATGGATGCGACCCATGGTAGGACCACTTCTGAAGATGATCCTGAACAACAATTGCTGAGAAGGGCAGTCCATGGGAGATTGACACAATGGCGGTGCAAGCTGGGAACAAAATGCAACTGTTGGGAATGTGCCAACCATCATATCTGCCTGAGATTCATATCTGATTGGTGATAGGATACTTCAGACTCAGCATGTCTGAAAAGAAAGTTTGCAACACAATCGATGAGATGATGTTGCGAGATTCTCGGGAAATGAACTACGATAGTAAGCTCCAAAACATGAGCTGGTTCTGCTACACACATGTGAACATGCTGTCCAAGACAAGCATGACCACGTAGTAGTCTGATAATAAAACACTACCGAGTTCTAGTAGGGAACCATCATTGAGGATATCGAAGTCCTTCTATAAGCCTGGGTTAGCTCTTAGTAAGGAGCTTCTTCTCCTTGAACAATTCAATCAGTGGATTGGTGTGCTAGGGAATACATATGGGATGAAGATGATCAGTCTATCAGACCATAGAATACTTCGCACATGCATGACTGACTTGGGATGATTCTAGAGGAAGCAAAAACAAGCTTTCTCGAATTCACGGCGACAACTTGCATCGATTGCACGTGAACTTAGAGTAAGTCACTACTTCCATCCAAACATATACTTCATGAACGGGGCATGAAGAAAATGCTTACACAAGTTTCCCACACTAGCTGGATGTTTAACACAAATCATGGAGGAGACAAAATGCTGCTGATGGGCTCAACATCGACTCATCGGAATTTCCATATCACTGGACTTCCACCATTATGTGAGCACGGCGATAGCATTGGTCAGACCAAAAGATGTAATGGTGTATGTGTCGGATTCGTGGGTTCCGGCAGACCCTTAAGGTTCGAACACTGGGGTGCGCGCAGAGATCACACCTTCCACCTCACCGCCTCGCAAGGATCTAAAACTACTAAAAGAACTGCACAAGAGACACAAGATTTATACTGGTTCGGGCCACCGTTGTGGTGTAATACCCTACTCCAGTGTGTGGTTGGTGGATTGCCTCTAGGGGCTGATGAGGATGAACAGTACAAGGACGAACAGCCTCGCGAGGGTCTGTTCTTGGCTGGGATGATGAACTGCTAGGAGGAGTTCAGTCACCTTTCTCTCTCTCTCGCTCGCTCTGCTTCCTACCAGTCTAGAACTGATCGAACCCCTTGCTATGTGGGTGGCTAGTCCTATTTATAGAGGCCCTGGTCCTCTTCCCAAATATTGAGCGGGAAGGGAGCCAACAATGGCGGGCTAATTTGAAGGGGGACAGCGAGTACACTTATCCTGACAAAAGCAGTCTTCGCCTGCCAAAGGCTCTGGTGATGACGCCGTGCTGGGCTCCATGGTGACCTCCATCTCGTAGTCCTCCTGGTCTTGGTCTCGTTGCACCAAAATGGCAACCTTTGCCTGATGCCTCGGTACTCCGCGGCTGCGCTTGCCCCCTTTGCACCAAAGAGGAAAGAAGGACGCTGCGCGCGCTGGCGCCCGCCTGACGCCCTGAGCCGTCATGGCTTACGTCATGAGCACCCCGCGAGGTACCCCGCCTTGATATCTCCGCCTCCTCGCGAGCCAGCCTGATGAGGCTGCGCCTGAGGATGCGCCGTGTCGTCCACCTTGCGAGGCCTGGCCCCTCGTGAGGGTCTTGAGTCTTGTGTTGATGAAGGTGGGCCGCGCTGAGCCCCCATTTGAGCCACGCCGCAGGCCACAGGCAGGCAAGTCTGGGGACCCCCATTCCCAGAACGCCGACAGTATGCTCGAGGGATCAACCGCGAGTAAGACAACATTATGAACATCGTTGGTTCTGATTTGACTTGACAATAGCCCATACTCAAGTCAAGGTTTTGACAAGTCAATAGATCCAACAACTGATCACGAGGACCAATCGATGGAGATGTCATCTTTCTTCAACACACACACTCACAAGGATATCCCTTAGTGATGAACTAAGTCGGACAAGCTTTTATCTTCCAACTCTCCAAGTTGCTGTCTAGCTCAACCAACTAGCTCAGGGATATCCAACACAGATTCTTGGAGAAGGGGTGATTTATAAGAAAACCAACTTGATCATGAGCCCAACATAGCGGCCAGGGGACGACCTGGTGATACTTCCATGAAGATATATGGGAAATCACGAACCACCGATATGTCACTAAGCTCGAGAACCATCTTGCTTTTCAGGCAAGACGATATGATCAAATAAGCAAGGATTGACACTATCCTAACTCATTGATCAAAAATTGCATCAGAAATAAGGACTAGGTAGCACGATCAACCTTAGGGTGATGATTCAATAATCAGCACACTAAGAATGATATTAATGTCCATTAACTACCAAGCAAAGGGTTGCTAGGAGTATTGATTTCACACATCACAATTCACTTGTCGGTATTCCGGTTGCGACAACACGACACCGAGGAATGAATAATGATGGCGAGAAGTATCACTACGTCAAGAATTCATAAGGTAAGGTGCAATTCTCATGACATTCCTGACATAAAGTGGATAATACTACAGGGTAGAACAGACCAATAGCTTGATTGCATTTGATCTGCGAAATACAACTGCTTTGACCCAATCCTAGAAATGGATGAGGTACTGGAGTTTGTTTCTCCTAGTCATTCTGAACTATAATGGTTTGACGGACCACAAGAATGATAGGCACCGATGAACGAATGCTCACATACTCTTGACTATCAATTGATAGATGAAGGTCGGAATATAACTGAAGGGGGACAACTCAAAGGAACATATAACTTTCTGAGTTGTGGATGCATAGATTAGTATGTCGAACGAGCTCAACATATTTCTTCCGAATAACCCATGCAGAAAGGTAGAACTGGCGGAATCACAATTATGAATGGAGAACTCCTCATGAGTACTCTAATGGTGATCTTTTGGTTCAAAGAACTTCTGCCTTAATGGTTCATGGTATTTGGAAGAAGGAAATACCACGGACCTCGAGGACTATCGCAAGGTTACTAATATCTTAAGGGTACTAGCAAATACTAACAACATGAAGTAGGGTGAATCTCGGGTTCAAAACCCAGTAGTAGAATACCTACTAACTAAATAACATCACGGGATGCTTTCAAGAAGGTGGCCAGAATTTTCACAATGGGATATAAAGCATTGCTAGATTAGTGGGTGGTTCGCTAGAATGCCTAGGGTCATAATAATAGGTCCAACATATACATCGAGGCAATGGAGTACCTCAACACATCGATTAGTGTGCCTAATCTGGCCCAAAGGATCAACGGAATGGGAAGAAGGGATTTGCAAATGCATCAGACTAATTAGAAACCTGGGATGACTCGGACAGCATAACGGCTCTAATGTTGGGGAACGCAGTAATTTCAAAAAAAATCCTACGCACACGCAAGATCATGGTGATGCACAGCAACGAGAGGGGAGAGTGTTATCTACGTACCCTCGTAGACCGGAAGCGGAAGCGTTATAACAACGCGGTTGATGTAGTCGTACGTCTTCACGGCCCGACCGATCAAGCACCGAAACTACGGCACCTCCGAGTTTTCGCACACGTTCAGCTCGATGACGATCCCCGGACTCCGATCCAGCAAAGTGTCGGGGATGAGTTCCGTCAGCACGACGGTGTGGTGACGATCTTGATGTTCTACCATCGCAGGGCTTCGTCTAAGCGCCGCTACAATATTATCGAGGATTATGGTGGAGGGGGGCACCGCACACGGCTAAGAGATCAATGATCAATTGTTGTGTCTCTGGGGTGCCCCCTGCCCCCGTATATAAAGGAGTGGAGGAGGGGGCCGGCCAAGGAGGGTGGCGCGCCCAAGGGGGGAGTCCAACTCCCACTGGGAGTAGGACTCCCCTTTTTCCTATTAGGAGTAGGAGAAGCAAGGAAGAGGAAGGAGGGAGGAAGGAAAGGGGGGCCGGACCGCCTCCCAATTCAGATTGGGCTTGGGGGGGGCCTCCCTTGCTCCTTTCCCCTCCTTTCCACTAAGGCCCAATAAGGCCCATATACCTCCCGGGGGGTTCCGATAACCTCCCGGTGATCCGGTATTGTCCCAATCTCACCCGGAACCTTTCCGGTGTCCAAATATAGTCGTCCAATATATCAATATTTATGTCTCGACCATTTCGAGACTCCTCGTCAAGTCCGTGATCACATCCGGGACTCCGAACAACCTTCGGTACATCAAAATATATAAACTCATAATGAAACTGTCATCGAAACCTTAAGCGTGCGGACCCTACGGGTTCGAGAACAATGTAGACATGACCGAGACACGTCTCCGGTCAATAACCAATAGCGGAACCTGGATGCTCATATTGGCTCCCACATATGCTACGAAGATCTTTATCGGTCAGACTGCATAACAACATACGTTGTTCCCTTTGTCATCGGTATGTTACTTGCCCGAGATTCGATCGTCGGTATCTCAATACCTAGTTCAACTTGTTACCGGCAAGTCTCTTTACTCGTTCCGTAATACATCATCCTGCAACTAACTCATTAGTTGCAATGCTTGCAAGTCTTAAGTGATGTGCATTGCCGAGAGGGCCCAGAGATACCTCTCCGACAATCGGAGTGACAAATCCTAATCTCGAAATACGGCAACCCAACAAGTACCTTCGGAGACACCTGTAGAGCACCTTTATAATCACCCAGTTACGTTGTGACGTTTGGTGGCACACAAAGTGTTCCTGCGGTAAACGGGAGTTGCATAATCTCATAGTCATAGGAACATGTATAAGTCATGAAGAAAGCAATAGCAACAAACTAAACGATCAAGTGCTATGCTAACGGAATGGGTCAAGTCAATCACATCATTCTCCTAATGATGTGATCCCGTTAATCAAATGACAACTCATGTCTATGGTTAGGAAACATAACCATCTTTGATCAACGAGCTAGTCAAGTAGAGGCATACTAGTGACACTCTGTTTGTCTATGTATTCACACATGTATTATGTTTCCGGTTAATACAATTCTAGCATGAATAATAAACATTTATCATGATATAAGGAAATAAATAATAACTTTATTATTGCCTCTAGGGCATATTTCCTTCAGTCTCCCACTTGCACTAGATTCAATAATCTAGTTCACATTGCCATGTGATTTAACATCAATGGTTCACATCACCATGTGATTAACACCCATAGTTCACATCGACATGTGACCAACAGCCAAAGGGTTTACTAGAGTCAATAATCTAGTTCACATCGCTATGTGATTAACACCCAAAGAGTACTGAGGTGTGATCATGTTTTGCTTGTGAGAGAAGTTTAGTCAACGGGTCTGCCACATTCAGATCCGTAAGTATTTTGCTAATTTCTATGTCAACAATGCTCTGCATGGAGCTACTCTAGCTAATTGCTCCCACTTTCAATATGTATCCAGATTGAGACTTAGAGTCATCTGGATCAGTGTCAAAACTTGCATCGACGTAACCCTTTACGACGAACCTTTTGTCACCTCCATAATCGAGAAACATATCCTTATTCCACTAAGGATAATTTTGACCAATGTCCAGTGATCTACTCCTAGATCACTATTGTACTCCCTTGCCAAACTCAGGGCAGGGTATACAATAGGTCTGGTACACAGCATGGCATACTTTATAGAACCTATGGCTGAGGCATAGGGAATGACTTCCATTCTCTCTCTCTATCTTCTGTTGTGGTCGGGTTTTGAGTCTTACTCAACTTCACACCTTTGTAACACAGGCAAGAACTCCTTCTTTGACTATTCCATTTTGAACTACTTCAAAATCTTGTCAAGGTATGTACTCATTGAAAAACTTATCAAGCGTCTTGATCTATCTCTATAGATCTTGATGCTCAATATGTAAGTAGCTTCACCGAGGTCTTTCTTTGAAAAACCTCCTTTCAAACATTCCTTTATGCTTTGTAGAATAATTCTACAATATCTCCGATCAACAATATGTTTTTCGCATATACTTATCAGAAATGCTGTAGTGCTCCCACTCACTTTCTTGTAAATACAGGCTTCACCGCAAGTCTGTATAAAACTATATGCTTTGATCAACTTATCAAAGCGTATATTCCAATTCCGAGATGCTTGCACCGGTCCATAGATGGATCGCTGGAGCTTGCATATTTTGTTAGTACCTTTAGGATTGACAAAACCTTCTGGTTGCATCATATACAACTCTTCTTTAATAAATCCATTAAGGAATGCAGTTTTGTTTATCCATTTGCCAGATTTCATAAAATGTGGCAATTGCTAACATGATTCGGACAGACTTAAGCATAGATACGAGTGAGAAACTCTCATCGTAGTCAACACCTTGAACTTGTCGAAAACCTTTTTGCGACAATTCTAGCTTTGTAGATAGTAACACTACTATCAGCGTCCGTCTTCCTCTTGAAGATCCATTTAATCTCAATGGCTCGCCGATCATTGGGCAAGTCAATCAAAGTCCATACTTTGTTCTCATACATGGATCTCATCTCAGATTTCATGGCCTCAAGCCATTTCGCGGAATCTGGGCTCATCATCGCTTCCTCATAGTTCATAGGCTCGTCATGGTCAAGTAACATGACCTCCAGAACAGGATTATCGTACCACTCTAGTGCGGATCTCACTCTGGTTTACCTACGAGGTTCGGTAGTAACTTGATCTGAAGTTACATGATCATCATCATTAGATTCCTCACTAATCGGTGTAGTAGTCACAGGAACAGATTTCTGTGATGAACTACTTTCCAATAAGGGAGCAGGTACAGTTACCTCATCAAGTTCTACTTTCCTCCCACTAACTTCTTTCGAGAGAAACTCCTTTTCTAGAAAGGATCAATTCAAAGCAACAAATATATTGCCTTCGGATCTGTGATAGAAGGTGTACCCAACATTTTATTTTGGGTATCCTATGAAGACGCACTTCTCTGATTTGGGTTAGAGCTTATCAGGTTGAAACTTTTTCACATAAGCATTGCAACCTCAAACTTTAAGAAACGACAGCTTAGGTTTCTCGCCAAACCACAGTTCATACGGTGTCGTCTCAACGGATTTAGATGGTGCCCTTTTTAACGTGAATGTGGCTGTCTCTAATGCATAACCCCAAAACGATGGTGGTAGATCGGTAAGAGACATCATAGATCGCACTATATCTAATAAAGTACGGTTATGACGTTCGGACACACCATTACACTGTGGTGTTCCCGGTGGCGTGAGTAGTGAAACTATTTCACATTGTTTTAACTGAAGGCCAAACTCGTAACTCAAATATTTTACTTCTGCGATCATATCGTAGAAACTTTTATTTTTGTTACGATGATTCTCCACTTCACTCTGAAATTCTTTGAACTTTTCAAATATTTCAGACTTGTGTTTCATCAAGTAGATATACTCATATCTGCTCAAATCATCTGTGAAGATCATAAAATAATGATACCTGCCGCGAGCTTCAATATTCATCGGACCATATACATCAGTATGCATGATTTCCAACAAATCTGTTGCTTGCTGCATTGTTTCGGAGAACGGAGTCTTAGTCATCTTGCCCATGAGGCACGGTTCGCAAGCATCAACTGATTCATAATCAAGTGATTCCAAAATCCCATCAGCATGGATTTTCTTCATGCGCTTTACACCAATATGACCTAAACGGCAGTACCACAAATAAGTTGCACTATCATTATTAACTTTGCATCTTTTGGTTTCAATATTATGAATATGTATATCACTACGATCGAGATCCAACGAACCATTTTCATTGGGTGTGTAAGGTTTTATTCATGTAAACAGAACAACAATTTATTCTCTTACTTAAATGAATAACCGTATTGCAATAAACATGATCAAATCATATTCATGCTCAACGCAAACACCAAATAACACTTATTTAGGTCCAACACTAATCCTGAAAGTATAGGGAGTGTGCGATGATGATCATATCAATCTTGGAACCACTTCCAACACACATCGTCACTTCACCCTTAACTAGTCTCTGTTCATTCTGCAACTCCCGTTTCGAGTTACTACTCTTAGCAACTGAACCAGTATCAAATACCGAGGGGTTGCTACGAACACTAGTAAAATACACATCAATAATCTGTATATCAAATATACCTTTGTTCACTTTGCCATCCTTCTTATCTGCCAAATACTTGGGGCAGTTCTGCTTCCAGTGACCAGTCCCTTTGTAGTAGAAGCACTTAGTCTCAGGCTTAGGGCCAGACTTGGGCTTCTTCACTTGAGCAGCAACTTGCTTGCCGTTCTTCTTGAAGTTCCCCTTCTTCCCTTTGCCCATTTCTTGAAACTAGTGGTCTTGTCTACCATCAACACTTGATGCTTTTCTTGATTTCTACCTTCATCGATTTCAGCATCACGAAGAGCTTGGGAATTGTTTCCGTTATCCCTTGCATATTATAGTTCATCACGAAGTTCTACTAACTTGGTGATGGTGACTAGAGAATTCTGTCAATCACTATTTTATCTCGAAGATTAACTCCCACTTGATTCAAGCGATTGTAGTACCCAGACAATCTGAGCACATGCTCACTGCTTGAGCTATTCTCCTCCATCTTTTAGCTATAGAACTTGTTGGAGACTTCATATCTCTCAACTCGGGTATTTACTTGAAATATTAACTTCAACTCTTGGAACATCTCATATGGTCCATGACATTCAAAACGTCTTTGAAGTCCCGATTCTAAGCCGTTAAGCATGGTGCACTAAACTATTAAGTAGTCATAAAATTGAGCTAGCCAAACGTTCATAACGTCTGCATCTACTCCTGCAATAGGTCTGTCACCTAGCGGTGCATCAAAGACATAATTCTTCTGTGCAGCAATGAGGATAATCCTCGTATCACGGATCCAATCCTCATCATTGCTACTAACATTTTTCAACATAATTTTTCTCTAGGAACATAATAAACTGGGAACAACATCGCAAGCTATTGATCTACAACATGGATATGCTAATACTACCAGGACTAAATTCATGATAAATTAAAGTTCAATTAATCATATTACTTAAGAACTCCCACTTAGACAGACATCCCTCTAATCTTCTAAGTGATCACGTGATCCATATCAACTAAACCATAACCGATCATCACGTGAAATGGAGTAGCTTTCAATGGTGAACATCAATATGTTGATCATATCTACTATATGATTCACGCTCGACCTTTCGGTCTCAGTGTTCCGAGGCCATATCTGCATATGCTAGGCTCGTCAAGTTTAACCTGAGTATTCTGCGTGTGCAAAACTGGCTTGCACCCGTTGTAGATGGACGTAGAGCTTATCACACCCGATCATCACGTGGTGTTTAGGCACGACGGACTTTGGCAATGGTGCATACTCAGGGAGAACACTTTTATCTTGAAATTTAGTGAGAGATCATCTTATAATGCTACCGTCAATCAAAGCAAGATAAGATGCATAAAAGATAAACATCACATGCAATCAATATAAGTGATATGATATGGCCATCATCATCTTGTGCTTGTGATCTCCATCTCCGAAGCACCGTCATGATCACCATCGTCACCAGCGCGACACCTTGATCACCATCGTAGCATCGTTGTCGTCTCGCCGATCTTATGCTTCCACGACTATCGCTACCGCTTAGTGATAAAGTAAAGCATTACAGCGCAATTGCATTGCATACAATAAAGCGACAACCATATGGCTCCTGCCAGTTGCCGATAACTCGGTTACAAAACATGATCATCTCATACAATAAAATTTAGCATCATGTCTTGACCATATCACATCACAACATGCCCTGCAAAAACAAGTTAGACGTCCTCTACTTTGTTGTTGCAAGTTTTACGTGGCTGCTATAGGCTTAGCAAGAACCGTTCTTACCTACACATCAAAACCACAACGATAGTTTGTCAAGTTGGTGTTGTTTTAACCTTCGCAAGGACCGGGCGTAGCCACACTCGGTTCAACTATAGTTGGAGAAACTGACACCCGCCAGCCACCTGTGTGCAAAGCACGTCGGTAGAACCAGTCTCGTGTAAGCGTACGCGTAATGTCGGTCCGGGCCGCTTCATCCAACAATACCGCCGAACCAAAGTATGACATGCTGGTAAGCGGTATGACTTATATCGCCCACAACTCACTTGTGTTCTACTCGTGCATATAACATCAACACATAAAACCTAGGCTCGGATGCCACTGTTGGGGAACGCAGTAATTTCAAAAAATTCCTACGCACACGCAAGATCATGGTGATGCACAGCAACAAGAGGGGAGAGTGTTGTCTATGTACCCTCGTAGACCGGAAGCGGAAGCGTTATAACAACGCGGTTGATGTAGTCGTACGTCTTCACGGCCCGACCGATCAAGCACCGAAACTAAGGCACCTCCGAGTTTTTGCACACGTTCAGCTCGATGACGATCCCCGGACTCTGATCCAGCAAAGTGTCGGGGATGAGTTCCGTCAGCACGACGGCGTGGTGATGATCTTGATGTTCTACTGTCGCAGGGCTTCGCCTAAGCACCGCTACAATATTATCGAGGATTATGGTGGAGGGGGGCACCGCACACGGCTAAGAGATCAATGATCAATTGTTGTGTCTCTGGGGTGCCCCCCTGCCCCCGTATATAAAGGAGTAGAGGAGGGGCCGGCCAAGGAGGGTGGCGCGCCCAAGGGGGGAGTCCAACTCCCACCGGGAGTAGGACTCCCCTTTTTCCTATCAGGAGTAGGAGAGGGAAGGAAGAGGAAGGAGGGAGGAAGCAAAAGGGGGGTCGGCCCCCCTCCCAATTCGGATTGGACTTGGGGGCGCCCCCTCCCTTGCTCCTTTCCCCTCCTTTCCACTAAGGCCCAATAAGGCCCATATACCTCCTGGGGGGTTCCGATAACCTCCCGGTGATCCGGTATTGTCCCAATCTCACCCGGAACCTTTCCGGTGTCCAAATATAGTCGTCCAATATATCGATCTTTATGTCTCGACCATTTCGAGACTCCTCATCAAGTCCGTGATCACATCCGGGACTCCGAACAACCTTCGGTACATCAAAATATATAAACTCATAATGAAACTGTCATCGAAACCTTAAGCGTGCGGACCCTACGGGTTCGAGAACAATGTAGACATGACCGAGACACGTCTCCGGTCAATAACCAATAGCGGAACCTGGATGCTCATATTGGCTCCCACATATGCTACGAAGATCTTTATCGGTCAGACTGCATAACAACATACGTTGTTCCCTTTGTCATCGGTATGTTACTTGCCCGAGATTCGATCGTCGGTATCTCAATACCTAGTTCAATCTCGTTACCAACAAGTCTCTTTACTCGTTCCGTAATACATCATCCTGCAACTAACTCATTAGTTGCAATGCTTGCAAGGCTTAAGTGATGTGCATTACGAGAGGGCCCAGAGATACCTCTCCGACAATCGGAGTGACAAATCCTAATCTCGAAATACGCCAACCCAACAAGTACCTTCGGAGACACCTGTAGAGCACCTTTATAATCACCCAGTTACGTTGTGACGTTTGGTGGCACACAAAGTGTTCCTCTGGTAAACGGGAGTTGCATAATCTCATAGTCATAGGAACATGTATAAGTCATGAAGAAAGCAATAGCAACAGACTAAACGATCAAGTGCTATGCTAACGGAATGGGTCAAGTCAATCACATCATTCTCGTAATTATGTGATCCCGTTAATCAAATGACAATTCATGTCTATGGTTAGGAAACATAACCATATTTGATCAACGAGCTAGTCAAGTAGAGGCATACTAGTGACACTCTGTTTGTCTATGTATTCACACATGTATTATGTTTCCGGTTAATACAATTCTAGCATGAATAATAAACATTTATCATGATATAAGGAAATAAATAATAACTTTATTATTGCCTCTAGGGCATATTTCCTTCATGTAAATGCTCAGAAAAGGATTTGAGACATTCACAAGGATTTGCATAGTCACTTAACAACATCATAACAAGGTTCTGGTTCAGCTGACAACATACTAAAATTAGTAGAAACTGAATTGAGGCCTGGAACCAACAATCCTATAAGTCTATGGATTAGTAACACGTCATCCTAATAGATAGATGAGAAGGCCTAGTTCTTAATCCCCGTAGAAAAGAAGAGGTTGACTCAGATCAATCTAGTTTTGATGACCCACAAGTATAGGGGATCTATCTTAGACTTTTCGACAAGTAAGAGTGTCGAACCCAACAAAGAGCAGAAGGAAGTGATAAGCAGTTTTCAGTAAGGTATTCTCTGCAAGCACTGAAATTATCGGTAATAGATAGTTTTGTGATAAGGTAATTTGTAACGAGTAACAAGTAATAAAAGTAAATAAGGTGCAGCAAGATGGCCCAATCATTTTTGTAGCAAAGGACAAGCCTGGAAAAACTCTTATATGAAGGAAAGCGCTCCCGAGGAAAACATGGGAATTATCGTCAAGCTAGTTTTCATCACGATCATATGATTCGCGTTTGGTACTTTGATAATTTGATATGTGGGTGGACCGGTGCTTGGGTGCTGTCCTTACTTGGACAAGCATCCCACTTATGATTAACCCCTATTGCAAGCATCCGCAACTACAACAGAAGTATTAAGGTAAACCTAACCATAGCATGAAACATATGGATCCAAATCAGCCCCTTACGAAGCAACGCATAAACTAGGGTTTAAGCTTCTGTCACTCTAGCAACCCATCAAATACTTATTACTTCCCAATGCCCTCCTCTAGGCCCAAACAATGGTGAAGTGTCATGTAGTCGACGTTCACATGACACCACTAGAGGAAAGACAACATACATCTCATCAAATTATCGAACGAATACCAAATTCACATGACTACTTATAGCAAGACTTCTCCCATGTCCTCACGAACAAACGTAACTACTCACAAAGCATATTCATGTTCATAATCAGAGGGGTATTAATATGCATAATGGATCTGAACATATGATCTTCCACCAAATAAACCAACTAGCATCAACTACAAGGAGTAATCAACATTGGTACCAATCTGAGGTTTGGATACAAAAATTGGATACAAAAGATGAACTAGGGTTTGAGATGAGATGGTTCTGGTGAAGATGTTGATGGAGATTGACCCCCTCCTGATGAGAGGATCGTTGGTGATGACGATGGTGATGTTTTCCCCCTCCCGGAGGGAAGTTTCCCCGGCAGAACAGCTCCGCCGGAGCCCTAGATTGGTTCTGCCAAGGTTCTGCCTCGTGTCGGCGGAGTTTCGTCTCGTGAGCTTGCTTATGATTTTTTTCTCCGACGAAAGACCTCATATAGCAGAAGATGGGCATCAGGGGGCGACCAGGGGGCCCACGAGGCAGGGGGGCGCGCCCAGGGGGGTAGGGCGTGCCCCCCACCCTCGTGGCCAGGGTGTGGGCTCCCTCTGGTATTTTCTTCGCTTAGTATTTTTTATATATTCTGGAAATAACTCCCGTGGAGTTTCAGGACTTTTGGAGATGTGCAGAATAGGTCTCTAATATTTGCTCCTTTTTCCGGCCCAGAATTCCAGCTGTCAGCATTCCCCATCTTCATGTAAAACTTGTAAAATAAGAGAGAATAGGCGTAAGTATTGTGACATAATGTGTAATAACATCCCATAATACAATAAATATCGATATAAAAGCATGATGGAAAATGGACGTATCACTCCTCCGATGATGCGTGAGTAGTTTACCACAGACCTACGGGTCCGTAGGCAGTAGCTAGATGGCTTCTCTCTTTTTGATTCTCAATACAATGTTATCCTCGATGTTCTTGGAGATCTATTTAGTGTAATGACTTTTTGCGGTGTGTTTGTTGGGATCCAATGAATTGTGAGTTTATGATCAAATCTATCTATGAATATTATTTGAGTCTTCTTTGAACTCTTATATGCATGATCTTTATAGCCTTGTATTTCTTCTCCAAAACTTTGGTTTGGTTTGGCCAACTAGATTGATTTTCTTGCAATGGGAAGAGGTGATTTGTGATGAGTTCGATCTTGCGGTGCTTATTCTCAGTGACAGAAGGAGACATGACATGCATGTATCATTGCCATTAAGGATAAAAAGATGAGGTATATTCCTACATGAATAGATCTTGTCTACATCATGTCATCGTTCTTATTGCATTACTACGTTTCTCCATGAACTTAATACACTAGATGCATGCTGGATAGCGGTTGATGTGTGGAGTAATAGTAGTAGATGCAGGCAGGAGTTGGTCTATTAATCTTGGACGTGATGCCTATATACATGATCATTGCCTTGGATATCGTCATAATTATTTGCTATTCTATCAATTGGCAACAGTAATTTGTTTACCCACTGTATGTTATTTTCTCGAGAGAAGCCACTAGTAGACTCTAGGCCCCTGGGTCTATTTCCTATCATATTGTTTTTAGATCTATTATTCCAAAACCCCAAAAATACCTTGCTACACTTTTTCTTTATTTATTTTATTTCATGTTTTTGCTAGATCTATTTATCCAATCTCATACAATTTAATCTATCTCAATACCGAGGAGGGATTGACAACCCCTCTTACGCGTCGGGTTGCAAGTATTTATTATTTGTGCGCAGGTACTGTTTACATAGTGTTGCTTGGTTCTACTACTGGATTGATAACCTTGGTTTCATAACTGAGGGAAATAGCCTTTGTTGTGTTGCATCATCCTCTCCTCTTCGGGGAAATACCAACACAGATACAAGCAATCAAGCTCCACTGGAGAAATATGTTGGGTCAATTAATTTGGCTTCGACAAACTTCATGATTTCACAAAATCCCAACATGCGTGAGTCGTTGGTCTTCGTTGTATCAAACGGTTGAGAGTGTTTCCTGTTGAATGGAGAGGAAGAGAACCTTAGCCACTCAACCCGTGTAAAGTGGAGGTTTCCACTGTGACAATGAGAGAGAGCACACAACAAAGAACACACAACCCATGAGAAAGAGGAAGAAGGGGAGAGGTTCAATCCAGATTTGTTGCATCTCACTAGACAGTGTTCAAGCCGGTGACTGGAGGCTCATGCTTGGATTGCCATCAAACTTGGTGAACTCATTCCTTAGCTTAAGTACTTCGATATGGTTAGTTCCGTTGATGATTGGGTCGGTGGAGCATCTGATGTGAGAGTGGTTTTGCAGTCAGACTGTTTCAGTTTCAGCGCATGTTAGTTTTGAAAAACGAACAGATTGGGTAGTCAAATAGTGTCGGATTATGCTGAAATTTTAAGGGGATCTTAGGAACTCGTGTGTCTATTTGTCTTCCAAATTTGATGTTGTTCAGTTCAACGGTTTAAAAATAGTTTGCAAAATACAGAAGGAGGCAAGAGTTGCATTAACTCTGCTTTGCAGAAATCTTGCCTCTTTGTTGTTGTTGTTGTTCTTGCCGGTTGACAACGCGGAGAGTGTATTAGAAACATCTCTACATGTTCGAGAGAAGACTTTGTATTCACCATCCTCAAGCAAAGTTATGTGGACCGGTCGATTCATAGCGGTGGTTTTTTACTTCTCAAGTTGAGAAGGTTTTTCCACATTAAATCTATGTCGCATGTGCATGTTGTTTGAGATTATTCCGCCGCTTCCTTGTTGGTTGAAGCTATCCTCAAAATTCACTACAAGTGAAAGGGTTGTTTAGTATGCATATTTGTCGTGTTGGTGAATTTGTGCATCATATCTTTTGTTATCCAGACCCTACAAAAATGGCTCTCGTCCGAAGTACATGTGATTTTCATTCACTAGTGGTAAATGTTCCTAACCGAATGGAAATGGAGTCGATCGCACATGGGCCCCACACCTCAGCCTTATCCCTTCGCACATTGCTCTTTTCCCCTTCTTCTTCCCTCCTCCTCACCATCACCACTGCCTTCAACAGGGCACACGCCACTGCTTTTTTTGCAACATGCGCCATATGTACTTCTGTCCTCCCCCTGCCGCCTGAATCGGGTCATGTGTCGGCAGCCGGTAGCCAGGCGCCACCCGCATCGCCATTGACATCATGCGCAACTACAACATGGAGACGGCAGAGCCGCGATCGGCGGATGGCGGAGCTGTGACCCGGGGGTGATGATGATGCTGCGACCCTCGGGGGGCACACAAAAGCTGCAACCGATGTACGGCTGGGGCTGTAACCAGCAACACCCAAGCTACAACCAGCAAGCAAAAATGATGCAAATGCGACGATTGTCGGGTGCGAATGCTACGACCGCAGACAGTGGATACTGTGACAGCGAGCGCTTATGTTGCGACCGGCCGCGAGCCGTGCTGGAACTGACGGTCGCGTTTACTAGAACCCTCTACCACAGGTGATGAGACCGACGAGACATTTTGCTTAATCGGCGAGAGCAACCCATTTTGGGACTGATTGTGAGCCATGCTGGAACTAGCGGCTGCGTTTGCTGGAACCGACTATCACGGGTGTTGGGACCGGCAAGACGTTTTGCTGCAAACGGCGTCTACAAGTGCCGGGGGGGTGGTTCACCATGTGCTGGAACCGACGTCGACGAATGTTGCGTAATCAGCTCACGTTGGAACCGGCGCCAGTGCAGCGCCTAAACATAAACACGGAAACCCACATTGAACCACACTGAATTAACCGAAATGGCTTGTCAATTTGGTTTTCTGCCATCGTTTCGATGGCAAAAGTGTGTTCAGAGTACGCCTTCTTCAGTTTATGTTTCCCTTGTTCGGCGTCTACAAGTGCCGGGGGGGGTGGTTCACCATGTGCTGGAACCGACGTCGACGAATGTTGCGTAATCAGCTCACGTTGGAACCGGCGCCAGTGCAGCGCCTAAACATAAACATGGAAACCCACATTGAACCACACTGAATTAACCGAAATGGCTTGTCAATTTGGTTTTCTGCCATCGTTTCGATGGCAAAAGTGTGTTCAGAGTACGCCTTCTTCAGTTTATGTTTCCCTTGTTCGGCGTCTACAAGTGCCGGGGGGGGGGGTGGTTCACCATGTGTTGGAACCGACATCGACGAATGTTGCGTAATCAGCTCACGTTCTAAACATAAACACGGAAACCCACATTGAACCATACTGAATTAACCGAAATGGCTTGTCAATTTGGTTTTCTGCCATCGTTTCGATGGCAAAAGTGTGTTCAGAGTACGCCTTCTTCAGTTTATGTTTCCCTTGTTCGGCGTCTACAAGTGCCGGGGGGGGGGGGGGTTCACCATGTGCTGGAACCGACATCGACGAATGTTGCGTAATCAGCTCACGTTGGAACCGGCGCCAGTGCAACGCCTAAACATAAACACAGAAACCCACATTGAACCACACTGAATTAACCGAAATTGCTTGTCAATTTGGTTTTCTGCCATCGTTTCGATGGCAAAAGTGTGTTCAGAGTACGCCTTCTTCAGTTTATGTTTCCCTTGTTCGGCAGCGCCCAACAGAGCAGAGGTGCTGACAATTTAGTACCCCTTTTTTTTTACTATGTAGTACCCTATATTTGCTACAGCCAAATGATAATTTGGAGGTCATGTCCGTGTATAAGAATATGCTTGTAAATACCTTGGACCATATATTTGCTATAGTTAAGCTCATAAAATTATAATCTGGAAGTCATCACCATGCATGTAGAAGTTTTGATTGTATCTAGGTGGTCCGGATATAATAATGTAGCCAAAGCAGAAACGTGCGATTGGTCGACTGACGACATCAACTACTATGATGTCATTGCATGTATCATTACGGACACGGACTTCTTATGATCGACCTTGTCGCCATCCTGATGATATCACATACATAACACGTATACAATTTTTACGTTCAGATAACCTACCATGTAATTGACGATACAGATTATTTGGAGTATGTGGACAAACATGGGGGCTTATTTGCCTCTTTTATACTGTAATAGATAGATGTACTCTTCACCTTCCTCCAGGCCGTACGCGTCGTCCACGGTGTAAGATGTCACTTGTTGTACCCTAGCTGAGGCATCTTAGAATGCTATACTCGTAGTAATTTTTTTGACTTCTGGACGAGATGAAACCAATGGAATAGCAGATCGAGTACTTGTTGGGAACTAAGTTAGGTGTGGCCGCGTGAGACGATGTTGTAGCCTGCAAAAAACATTATAGTACTACTTTGTGGTTCTTAACTTAGTAACACCATATTGGATTACATGCAGTAGCCGCGCCATGAAGACTGTGCTGTAAAATTAGAAAAACCTGCACATGCAGTCATTAATATAAATTGGTCCTTCTGGCTCAACTCAACCCATGGGCACAAGAACAACTTCACTACGTACTACAACAGACAGCCTGTATGTGCTATTGTTAATTTGTATTCTTATTACGCAGATCAAGAAGTTAAGTAGGAGTATACAATAATGGTAGTGGTAGGTACTGGTTGTCGTAACTCCTAAGGACCAAGAACGAATGACCAATGAGTAGTCGTGTCCTTTTTTTTGTCTGTACTCCTCGGCTCCTCCTAGTACTACTGGAGTATGTACGTATACAAAGGTCATAATAATTGTTGCTCTCTGCTTGGTGGTTGGTGCATTTGTCCTTTCTTTCTTTCTTTCTTGCGGACAACAAAAGGATTTGAAAAGGTCCGAGCAGCTGGCTAGATCCACTGTGTAGGCATAAAAGGCCTGCGGATTGAGCCGAGCGTTTTCTCATAAGCTGCTAAGAGCTTGAGGACTTCTGCAAGAGCTTGAGATCTGGTTGTCGCCTCATCAACAGGTACACATATACGGATATGAAGCTTTTGGCTTGCTTAGTTTCTGTTGACATCCAATTTGTGTCGTTGTTTCTTGAGTCTCTTTCTTTTTCAAACACTGGGATCCAAGCGCCGTTTTTGGTAGGAGTCCTCCGCACCTAGCAGTGAACTGCAATATTCCGCATCCTCGCCGTTTCTTTTCTGTTCAGTTGTAGTTTCTGCCCCGAATCACACTCGGTAGATCGAGTCCTTCCCTAGCGCTCTTGTTTGGTCTGCAAGAAGTACTCAGATGCCTCCTCTTGAGTTGGCATCTTGGCAGCTTTCTCCTTCCTTGCCTTCTCCTTCTTTGCAAATGCTTGGGCAGATGACGGTTCATTTTCAGTCATGACAACTTCATTGTTCTCAAAATCTGGACGGATGGGCAGGTGTTCCTTGTCCAATAAATATATGTCCGTGCCCATCTTGAAGTTGATGAGCTCCTGGATCTGAGGGGCATATCCGCAACTCCTCTTCTGATTTGCTGCAGTCCTCTTGATTGTTTCCACTATTAGGCTCATCACCTTGAACTTCTGAGGTACATCAAATACATGAAGCAGGTTGATAGCATGGCCTCTGATCATCTTGTGATCTCCAGACTTGGGCAATAAGGTGTGCCTCAATATCCAATTGATTGTTGGCAGTCCTGACAGAAGGTGGTGCACTGAGCCAAATTTGAACGTGTCAAGTGCCTCATTGGGAATTTCCTTGTACATATTGGACATGGAGTTATGGTCCATCTTCTTCTTGGCATATATATCCAAGTCATCATCATGCTCCTCTGGGGCATTAATGATCTGTGCCCACTCAGCAACTGTGGATTGGTACCTTATTCACAATTTTTTAATGTTCACAACTTTAAAAAAATGTTCCCGGATCAAAAATATTTTTCAAATTTATCGTTCTCGACCTTTTTTTAATGCCGTGAATAAATAGTTTTCAAATTAATCATTCACAAACATTTTTAAATTTATCATTCAAAAACATTTTCAAATTTTTCGTTCCTGGACACTTTTTTAAAGTCACTAATCACAAATATTTTTAATAAACATTTTTAATTTATTGTTCGCGAACATTTTTTAAAGTCACGGATCACGAATATATTTTTTGAAACGTTCGCGAACATTTTTTTAAAGTCGTGAACAAATAGTTTTCAAATTTATCGTTCACGAACATTTTTTTAAAGTCACAAATCACATATAGTTTTAAAGTCGTGAACAAATTTATCGCGCTTGACCGTTGGAGGGGAAAAACCGGGCAGCTGGCCGGTTCAGGTGACCTGTGTGACCTATCTGCACCCGTAATGCAAGTTCTATGACGGGTTTTTCCGGTTTGCAAGTACCGTGACTTAAGTGCACCCGCAGAGCAAGTTCTCGGACCGCCGGTGCCATTTACTCTTGCAACCTTCTACACATCTAAGCCACTCGGATCCTCTTGAAAACTAGGACAAACTCTATCCAGTTATCTACTTCCATCTACTCTTTCCGTTCCTAAATATTTGTCTTTCTACAGATTTCAACAGGTGACTACATACGGGGCAAAATGAGTGAATCTACACTCTAAAATATGTCTATATACATCCGTATGTAGTAGTCCATTTGAAATCTCTAAAAAGACAAATATTTAGGAATGGAGGGAGTAATTATCATGAGACTTCCAACCTTGTCCTTCTAACTTCCTTTCAGTTTAAGTTTTTTTTTTCTTTTTTTGCTGGCAAACTTTGTTTCAGTTGCATAGCAATATATGTACATATGTTTCACTTGATGTGATTGTTTTCTCTTATGACTTCGTACATGTGGTTCTAATTATCTCCATCTTTCTTATTATTTTATAAGTGCATATCCTGTAGTGTGCTTAAATCATTTAATTATTTCAGTGTGCCATCTTTGTTATGCTGCTCTCTAGTGCTATTCAGATGTTTGTCTCTCTTCATTATTCAAAATAGTGCCTTTTCTCAAGAACAAGCATGAATGACCAGCTTTTTATATAGAAAGCTTAAAATAGTTCTAGGCCTGGGGTAAACCAGCCCATTACAGTGAAAGCACCAAAAGAAAAACCCAACGCCATACGAGTAGCGAAAGATACAGCACCACAGATCAGCAAAGAAACAAGGTGTATAATGCTTAAAGCATCACGCTGCCAGCCAAATCCTCAGCCAGCACCCTGCCTAGCATCACCCAGCTCCCTCCCAGCAGAAAACACCAAAGTCCTGGATCTTAGCAATCATGGACCGCAGAGCCTCTTTTCTTCTTGGCAGGTGCTTCAACTGAAGAATGAGCGAGACAGACTTGCGGAGCACCTACTCAGGAGAAGAAGACACTCGAATTAGGTCGTTGGGCATTGTCCATATTCCATATCGCCCAAGCAAAATTTATGATTAACAGTACTTTTGACATTTGGACTAATGTATTTGTGACATTGTGGCAACTTGGACCGTGTATTTTAATTTGTGACATTTTGGGCCACATTTCCAACTTGATATTCTACATTGAAACCCACACTTGAAATTCTGAATCAAGTTGTACCTGAGTTGAACCCCTCTGGCCTCTACTCACTTCATTTGCCACGTATACCCTCCAAATCAGCTCTTTGAAGTTGACCGGTCTTGTCAGGTGGCTCAGAATTTCAAATGTGGTACAATATGGAATATCAAGTTGGAGATGTGTGGTTAAAACGGTCACAATTCTAAATTTTAAATGCATGGTCCAAGTTGTCGCAAATACATGGTGCAAAATGGAATTTACTCTCTTTTCTCCATTTTAGAGAAAAGTCATTTTTTTCCATACTGGCTGTCAATGATAGCAAAATTTTACCGTGGCACTTTCTGAATACAATCATCTACTTTGATAGTTACTAGGTTAGGTATCATTTACCTACTAGATGTCGATGGACAAAACAAAATACACCAAAGCCCTAAAATACATGCACTACGTACTGGGCCCAACAGTGGAAGTAGTTTTAAACATCTTGCAAGATGAAGCTAAGACATGGACAGATGCTGGCAGGCGCCATGTGCTAGCCCGGGTAGAAAGACCGATAGAGCCTGATTGAGGGCGAGAAACACTCCCTCCATTCTCACTTCCTATCCCCTCTTTCTGTTTTATTACTGGTTACTTAATCTGTAACCTTTACTCCTCCTAATGGCAATGAAAGCAGCCCAACTGCATTTCGTCAAATAAACAGTGGAAGTAGTTTTTGCTCAGGAATTTTATGTCAGAAATCGCCAATCCACTGTGCTTTTTTCCGCTAATTATAATGTGTGTGTTTTTTATGGGAATCGCCAACCCAGATGTGGATGGTGATACTGCTCCTCGCAGGAAGGCTGGCGGCAGCAATTGCCGAGCAAGAACCGCCCATCACAATTCATCCAGACTGCCCCAGCCAGTGCGGGGACATGAGCATTCCGTACCCCTTTGGCATGAAACCTGGCTGCTTCCTCCCGGGCTTCGAGGTCACCTGCAACGACACATTCATTCCTCATCGCGCCTTCATCGCGTACGGAGCATTCCAGCAGAGTATGACGGGGTTCTACACTCCTCCAGACCAAGGCAACGAGACTTTCGTACTGAATGATGGGCCGGTTAATACACCGATGGAGCTCATGGACATCTCGCTCTCTTCAGCTTACGTGCGGGTATATGCCATGGTGAGCTCCGACTGCAAAATAAACTCAACCCACCACTCCTTCGTCCGTCGTCGAACATATGCCCCCGCTCCTTCTTTTCTCATCTCAGCAAGCCACAATGTTCTCATCGGCGTCGGATTGAACGTCGAGGCTGAGCTCTCCGACTCGATGCGTGGCACCTTTGGAACCGAAATAAGCAGGTGCACTTCCCTTCCTACCAGAGTAATCGCCAAAGATGGCCCGTGCAGAGGTCAAGGCTGCTGTGAGGCTGCCCTACCCAATGACGTGCCATTCATAGCGCCGGTGGCTGACAAGAAGAGGACAGAGTGGTGGAGGGCCGGCACCAACTGCTCCACAGCAATGCTGGTGCACAAGGGATGGTACAACTACTCCTCGGCGGATGTCTACGGCGGCGAGGCCTACTTCTCCAACAAATTCCCCAAGGGCGTCCCCCAAGTTTTCGACTTTGCCATCGGGAATGGTTCTTGCCCTGCGCAAGGCCAGCCCTCACCCCAGGGCTATGCGTGTCTCAGCGGCAACAGCTCGTGCCTCGACGCTACCAACAGGACCGGTTATGTCTGCAAATGTTGGGAGCACTACGATGGCAACCCTTATGTTCCTGGTGGATGCCAAGGTTCGTGACAGTGACATGCATGCTACTACTTTAATTGATCACCTGATTAATAGTTAGCTAATTTAACGGATGGCAGTGCAGACATCGATGAGTGTGTTCTACGGGAGCGGCATCCTCAGCTCCATGCTCTGTACCCATGCTCAAGTGGCGGGATCTGCAAGGACAGGTTAGGAGGCTACGACTGTCCTTGCAAGCCCGGGATGAAAGGCGACGGTAAGACAGGAACCTGCACCGAGAAATTCCCGCTACCAGCTAAGGTGGCTGTAGGTAAGCTACGTACCATGCATTCTAACCATCTGGTTTCTGTGTTAACGTTGAATTTATATGTAAGCACACGCCCATTTGAGCAACAGCGTTATGCTAGGTGTGAGGTCTATTTTCACGAGAGGGAAAAGAACCGAGGGCTTGAAACCCTTTTCGTTAACTCTTTATGAACAGAACATGATATGTTAAGTAAATATTGTGTCATGGAACTAATTAAAGCAGTGTTAATTAAAGCAATAAATTAGAAACAGGATTTCCATCAACCATTATAGTGTAATCAGGAATGGAATATACGCCTATGATTTAATTTATAACTTCAAAATATACTTAAGCTTGTCACAGCAGGAGTACATGAAGTGCATATCTCTAGACTATAAATTAAACCTGCAGATTAGTGCTCATGAGTGAAAGGTTAGGACAAAATCACATAATCATACACTACCATGTTTAACATCGCTAATTTTATCATTGAAGTCAACATGATAACGAATTAGATATCTAAATTATGCATGAGGACCCGTTCAGATTTGTTTTCTTCTCGATATAGGAGTACACACTAATGAAAATTATCTTTGCACGTGTGCAGGCGTTGTAGGTGGTATTTCTATGGCTTTTGTCCTTGTGCTGTTTGTTCTTTTCATGAGTGAGAGGAAAAAGATGAGAGAATCTTTCATAAGAAATGGTGGTCCTTTACTGGAGAAAATAAACAATATCAAGATCTTCAGAGAGGCGGAGCTAAAGAGAATCACAAAAAACTATAGCCATGTCCTTGGAAGTGGTGCCTTTGGTGTGGTATACAAGGGGTTTCTTGATGATAGACATATAGCAGTGAAGAAGTCCAAAAATATCACTAAAGCACAGAAGGACCAGTTTGCAAATGAGGTCATTGTCCAATCACGAGTTATCCACAAGAACATCGTGAGACTCATAGGTTGCTGTTTAGAGGTTGATGTTCCTATTTTGGTATATGAGTTTATCTCCAATGGTAGCCTTGAAGACATCCTCTATGATAAAAGCAGAATTCCTCTCACAATTGATCAACGTTTAGTCATTGCTGCGGAATCTGCAGAAGGTCTCGCTTATATGCATTCGAAGACATCTGCCAACATCCAACATGGTGATGTTAAACCAGCAAACATACTTTTGGATGATACTTATACACCAAAAATATCAGATTTTGGAATATCAAGGTTAATTGCCAGAGGTGATGCACAGCACAGCGAAGAGGTCATTGGTGACAACAATTACATGGACCCAGTCTATCGAGAAACTGGCCTGTTGACCGACAAAAGTGACGTTTATAGCTTTGGTCTTGTGCTCTTTGAGCTCATCACTGGAAAGAAAGCAAATTGTGGTGATAGTTGCAGCTTTGTTCTCAATCACCTTGGCACATACACAAGAGAGAACAGAGCAAATGTCATGTATGACATGAAAATCAAAGAAGAGAAGGACTTTGAGCTTCTGCAAATTCTTGCTGAGATTGCCAGAAAGTGCTTACACCATAATGTCGAGGAAAGGCCAGAGATGACAGATATAGCTGAAAGTCTCCAGAATATCAGAAAAGCACGCAATAAATAGAGAAAGTACCATGCATGCAGGCATCTCTCCAATTGATGGATATAGCAGCAGAGCTGCTCGTTGATTCTCGTTCCTTCTCCCTCAACAGGAAGCTCATGCTCTCCACATTTATCTTTCTATTTCGTTTATTCTTCTGTCAGTTCATTGAAGAACAATATCTAGGTTGACTCCATGTTGACCATGTGAACCTTGTCATTGTTGTTTTGTATTGTAAGCATGACATCATATATGTGCTGGCGTGTTTCCATGATTTTTTTTTACTTGTATCATGTTCGATATTGAAGGTGTGCCTCCTGCTTCAGCCTCTCATCGTTTTCTTCAATCGAATTTCCATTCCTCCAAGGGATGCAGATGCAGGACGGCCCACGCAACTGTTCTCACTTTTCCTTGTTTGCATAATTTCTATAGATTGACATAATCACATAAATAGGATCTTAATCTCACCATTACAACACCTTTTAGTATTGATGATTAGAGACTAACCATGATTGAAAGAGGCCATTAAGGGGATCCATGCAGCTAGCCTGCCATGAACCTCAGCAGTACAGGCTTCCCCTAAGAGGAGGCAGCAGCAGCCGACGTAGCAGGCATGAGGGATGCTGCCGGCACGGCGGCACTAGCCTTATGGTGACAGGCGGTGGTAGACAATCTTCGGATGCCTTCAACGCCTCTTTAGGATCGGTGGTCACAATTAGGGGTGTAAGCCGTGTGTTGTTATATATGACCTCTCATGCTTAGGAACCAGGACTGGAACCATTAGCAGTATTGTTCCGCGGGAGAACATTTGGGAATCAATCATGAAAATCTGGTTGTTGGAAGTTCCACTAAGAGCTCTGACGGTAGCTTGATTACGCCGTTGCAGGTACTTTCATAGTCGACTCCTCTCTCCGGATAGGCCGGGTCCTCTTCTGACCTTTGGGCACTGGGTGGGGGATACGCCGGCCCGGGCAGCCCTGGATACGTGGTCATGCTCCGGAGGTGTCGGGCATCGGTTCTTAATTTGCGCACATTGTAAATGAATTAGTGTGCAGACAAGATGTATATAAACTCTTTCAAATTTCAACATCAACAAAGTAAGTTCGTTCAAGACATAGCCTGAAGCTAAATAGGTTCATCGTTGCTCTCGTATAGGATCAGCACAATAAGCTGTAACGGCACTGGCAGAATATGCTATCTGGTCTTGCAAATTGTCTAGTACTTGCTGTTTCCAAGCTGTCCTAAAATTTACCTGATGGAATAGCACTCCCTGCCGCCGCACACAAATTATCTTCACTGGTGAAGCAGGTGTACTTCACATGACCAGATACCACACCACCTGAGCTTGCATTGTGCATGTTAAACCTGCAAGAAATCATTGAAAGAAACCCAACTCTGTAAATGTGGCTATTATAGATAACACAACACAGTTAGCATGTTAATTGCACTGCAAGCAGCAGTGGTTAGGCAGACATTGAGTCGGTACTCGGTACTGTGATGGCTATCCTAAAATTGATTGCAGTAACGACCAAATGTACAGAGAACTAACCTCTGTCGCCTCTTCGCCTTTAGATAATCCACATCAACCAACCCAAACAAGATTCAGAATCACTTTGAAGAGAGCCGAGATCCCAAATGCGTCCATCAAATCCCTGTACATACAACATGCAAAAACACTGAATCACACAGCTACCAATCGAAAATAAACAGAGCACACAGGCAAAATCACAAATTCCATGGATACTGCATCAGACATTGTTCAGTGCCGACACTGCAGCAGATCATACATAAGACGGAAAAACAATTGCAAAATCACGGAGCAATCAGGCAGCAAACAGTGGCATTGGAGGCAGAATTAACATCAGATGATAACTGAACTTTCCATTGACATTTCACTCCAACATCAGGCTACATAGGACCATATGACCACCTCATATCAACACTACCTACAGAAGAATCAGATCACAAGACACGGGCCGCTACTACCCAGTTTCACCGGCGGCGGACGAAAACCTAAGCGCGCTCCCCTCGGATGCGGCGGGCGAGCTGGATGTCCTTGGGCATGATGGTGACGCGCTTGGCGTGGATGGCGCACAGGTTGGTGTCCTCGAAGAGCCCCACCAGGTACGCCTCGGCGGCCTCCTGCAGGGCGGAGACGGCGGAGCTCTGGAACCTGAGGTCGGTCTTGAAGTCCTGCGCGATCTCCCGGACGAGGCGCTGGAAGGGGAGCTTGCGGATGAGCAGCTCCGTGCTCTTCTGGTACTTGCGGACCCGTACAATGGGGATCCATATGCAAAGGAATTCGGTGTAACTTTTGAGAACAAACTCACAATAATTAAGGGTCGTGTGCTACCTCCTCCTATGGTAAGTGTGCTTCGGTCAATATCTACCGACTGCATATGTTTCTCTATATTTCACAAGCTTTCTGTTGTATTAGCTGAAATTTGGTGACCAAGGCAAGGAGAAGGTATTCTGGCCGAAAGTTGGCAAGTGGAATATGCGGTCTAAGGTATGGAAGTCATTTCACCAATTAACATAGTTGTTATTCTTCTTGATCCCTCCATAAATTTTTGTAATTCAATGGCATTTTTATTTTCCGGAAATTTGTATCTTCAAAATTATGGTACAGTGCAATGGGTAATGTTTTTGTTGTAGAAAATGGTCGATGGAGGAGCAGTTAACACCTGGACATGCATTAACTTCGCTTCAGACATCATGCGTGCTACTGCTGTGGCTTTTTGTGATGAACTGGCTGTGATGTGCCTAGTCTCTGGAATGGTAGGTTTCTTTGTGATCCAAATAGTGTTGTCAGATTACTCCTTTTGAAAGTGCCTTTTTTGTTGCACGGCACTCATACACTTTTTTGCGTCTGTTTTTAGAACTTTAGGGGTGACCCTGTGCTCCCTGTAGTGAATGCTAGACCTAAGTACGTAGAATCAGCTCTCAAGAAACATCATAAACGTGTCATGAAGATACTCAGACCACAGGGAAAAGAACTTGATCTGCTGATTGTAATACTGCCCGGCAACAATGGCCCTCTTTATGGTACTCTTTTTGTTCCTTCAGAACATGCTTGAACATTGACTGATTTAATTAATATATTGTTGATCATTCCTCACTCCTCAGGTGATATCAAAAGAATATGTGAGACGGATATTGTGCTGGTCTCTCAATGTTGTCTTGCAAAGCATGTTTTACCGATGAAACCACGGTATCTTGCAAATATTGCCCTTAAAATTAATGCTAAGGTATGTTGTGTTCTATTAGCATTTTTCAGGCTGGTTGTGCAGTACTTCACATTGCTTTGATTTATAGGTAGGGGGGAAGAAATACTGTACTTGTTGATGCTGTGGAAAGGAATCTCCCACGTGTTGGTAACACACCAACTATTATATTTGGTGCCGATGTTAGCCATCCTCATCCTCGAGAAGGACCTCATAGTCCTTCCATTGCAGCCATAAGGGCATATAACATCATTCAAGTTGCCAGACTATGTAAGTAATATCTTCAACAATTTCATGTTTTGTGAAGGTTGTAGCTTCTCAAGACTGGCCGGAGGTCACCAAGTATGCTGGATCAGTCCGGCCACAAGAACAGTGTCTCTTTAACAAAAATGACTGTTAAAAGTGGATGCATGCCTGGCAGAATGATCAAGTATGATCTTACCCTTCTTAAATAAATGAATATTACATTATTACATGATACGTCTATGTGCATGCATGAAACAACTATATAAACTATGCAGAGAACATCTCATTTCTTTCATGAGGGCGACCGGACATATACCTGGGAGGATCATATTTTACAGGTGTTGGTCTTGATTTTTGGCTATGTTTTCTTTGCTCTTTTGATTGTGTTTTTTATATTTCTGTAATTTTTATAGGGATGTTGTAAGCAAAGAAAGCTCAATCAGGTTCTTGAGCATGAACTTTCTGCCATTAAAAAGGTGAATCATTAGTTTGTGCAATTAAATTACATTTTTTTTGCTGAGTTTGACATTTTTGTACAATAAATTTAGGCATGTGCTTCGGTGGATCCAATTTACAATCCACAAGTTACCATTATTATGGTTCAGAGACGTCATCACACACGTTTGTTTTCTGGTAACTATGGCACTGGGAGCACAGTTTTCCGAAGTGGAAATGTATTGCCTGGTATGTTCTTGCTTACCAAATTAACCCTAATCATAAATACAGAATTTTGAAATCAGTGTTAACTGTTCATCTCATCTCAGGTACTGTGGTTGATAGAGAAATATGCCATCCCACCGACTTTGATTTTTACCTGTGTAGCCATGCTGGCACTAAGGTTGGTTATTCTCATTATATACAAATAAAATTCACACTGAATTTTTGTACCTATGATGTATTGGTTGATATTTCTTCAAATATCCCAGGGAGTTAGCCGGCCTGTACGTTATCATGTTCTGTGGGACGAGAATAGCTTTACGGCTAATGCTATCCAATCTCTCACAAACCATCTATGCTACACGTAATACATCCTATCAATATCATATATGTGCATATCAAGTTTCAAGCATTGAACTCACTGCCGTACCTGATGTTGCAGGTACGCGAGGTGCACCTCCTCAGTTTCTGTAGTGCCTCCGGTCTACTACGCCCATCTTTTGGCATCCCGCGCTTGGTAAACTTGTTAGGCCTAGACAATCTTTTAAATTTGAAAACTGGTGGCTTGTGGAAAAAGATTTTCACTCTTTTGCTAAAAATAATTGGATTTCTAGTTCCCTGACCTCTTTTGCTGCAAAGTCATCTTCTTTGGCAGGATCTTTAAAAGTCTGGTGCAAGAAGAAAAAACCTCTTCAACAAGAACTTGCTGAGCTAGAATCCAGAATCAAGGATTTGCAACAGCTGCCTCTCCACCAACAGGACCATGTTTTGGAAAGTACTCTTACTAATAGGTATGAACTTACGCTTTCCAAACTCAATCAGTTTTACAGGCAAAGAAGTAAAAAGTCTTGGGCTGTAAAAGGTGATCGCAACACAAAATTCTTCCATCAGGCTGTGCTCAAACATAGAAAAAGAAATACTATTTGTTCTATCAAAGATGAGCATGACAATATTCATTTCAAACCGGAGGCCATGATGCAAACGTTTGTTAATTATTTCAGACACATATTTTCCTCTCCTAACACTTATGCTGGCAGGCCTTTTTCTTCCCCTATTTGGACTAATGACAACAATGATCCTACTTATTCTATTCCAGACAAGACTGGACTTTTGCGGATTCTTAAAGACATGAAGCTTAATGCTTCTCCTGGTCCTGATGGGTTCAATGTAGAATTTTATTTAGCTACTTGGGATTGGATTGGGGATGAGGTAACTCAACTTGTCACTCACTTCTATAATACTGCTACACTTCCCCCTCACATCAATGATACCAATATTGCTCTTATCCCTAAGAAGTTGGTTCCTCTTGTGCCCATGGACTACCGTCCTATTAGTCTTTGTAATGTGCTTTATAAAATCATTGCTAAGTCTCTTGCGAATAGACTTAAGCATCATCTTCCTGATTACATTGACCAAGCTCAACAAGCATTTATTGAGGGTAGACGTATTAGTGACAACATTATCATTGCTCAGGAAATTGCTCACTCGTTTTCTCTTAAATCCTGGAAATATGATGCCTTTATGCTTAAGATTGACCTTGCCAAAGTTTTTGATCGTTTAGAATGGAATTTCATTGTTTCTGCTCTGGCTCGTAAAGGGCTGCATGGTCATTTTGTTAATTTGGTTCATGCATGCATCTCATCTCCCTCATTCTCTGTTCTCATTAATGGCCAGCCCTCTCCTAAATTTAAGAGCTTCAGAGGAATACGACAAGGCTGTCCCATGTCTCCTTACTTGTTTGTTCTTGCAATTAATGAACTTTCCATCTTGCTTAATGAAGCTTTGCAGGCTAACCAATTGCAGGGAATTTCTCTTGGACCAAACTGCCCCTCTGTCCATTCTCTTCTATTTGCAGATGATCTTCTGGTGTGTGGGCACACTACTTATCAGGAGGCTCAGACGATGGCTAGTCTTATTCAACACTTTTGTGCTCTTTCTGGTCAAACTCCTAACTGGAATAAATCTGCCATTCTCTTTAGCAATCATGTTTCTCAGAATATTATTAATGATATTAAGCAAGTCTTTCCTGTTGCTAATCTTGATGCTAATTTCACTCATCTTGGTCATCCTCTAATTTTGCCTGCTAAGAATAGGGGTGCTGCTTATAACTTTGTTTTGGATAAATTTTTAAATAAGCTCCCCTCTTATAAAGCTAACATGCTATCTCATGCTGCCCGTCTTGAACTTATTCGCTCTGTCTTTTCTGCTATCCCTGTTTACTATATGGCAAACATTCTGTTTTCAAAAAAAATTATTGCCAAGCTCACTTCTATCATTAGGAATTTTTGGTGGACAGGGATTAGAGAAACAGATTCTAAGAGGAGTCTTTGTCTCAGAACATGGAAGGATATTACCAACTCCAAGTCTGAAGGTGGTCTTGGAATCAGAAATCTAAAATCCGTCAATGAGAGTCTTATTCTTGCTGCGGCTTGGAGGTTAGCTAAAAACCCCTCCTCCCAATTATATTGTGTTCTTCAAGCCAAATATTTTTCTACCACTTCTATTTGGAAAGCTACTAATAATCCACCTAAATCTGCCTTTTGGTCTTCCATTTTAAAAATGCTTCCTAAACTTAAAGAGCATGCCTTCTATCAACTCACCCAAGGTAATGTTTCTATTTGGAGCATGCCTTGGTGCAATCTTTGGGACTCTATTCATGATTTTCTCATTCCTCAACCATCAGGCTTTATTTATCCCTCCTTAGTTAGGGATCTTTGGCAGCCTGGGCAAAGGCAATGGAACCGTCAGCTCATTTTCTCTCTTTTTCAGCAACCTTTGGCTACTCAGATTATCAACATTGATATTCTCGATGATGATAATGCTGATATTCTTTGTTGGCCTTTGACTCCCAATGGTATTTGCTCTTCCAAAGCTGCTTATAAACTTTGCTTACAAGACATTCATACTAATCCTAGAACTACTCCTCTGGATGTTCCTTTGGATTTGAAAGCTTTTCTTAAAACTATTTGGAAGCAGAAAGATTTATTACCCAAGGTTAAAACTTTTGCTTGGAGGATGCTTAGCAAAGCTTTGCCCACAGGAATGAGAGCAGGCCGTTTTTCTATTCACATTTCGCAGAATTGTTGTAGATGTGCTCAGCAAGAAGATGAGTTTCACCTTTTCTTTCTTTGTGACTTTGCTAGAGTGGCTTGGTTCTCTGCTCCTTGGTTTCTTAGATCTGACATCCTTGTGCAAGGTCACTCTTCAATGCATTCCCTTCTGATTCACTTTGCTTCTATGGGCCATCCTTATGCATCTTTGCAAAATATTTTCAATTTTATGTGGTGCATTTGGAAGGCTAGAAATGATTTCCTCTTTGAGAGGAAATTTTCTTTTCCCTACCAAATTAAAATTGCTGCTACTAGTTTGAATAATATTCTCCAAGAGGAGATTCTGCCTTCTACTAATATTCAGTCTTTGCAGGCTTCTCAACCTGATAATTCTCCTCTTCCTAAGCAAGGCAATACTCTCAAATCAGACCTTCTCATTAATGGTGCTAAAGTGTTTTCTGATGCTGCTTTCAGAACTTCTAGAGTTCCAGGATTTCAGCAAGGTCAATTGCGCACAGGTGTGGGAGTTTACTTTTGCCTTCCTTCTTCTAATAGGGAAATAAATATTCAGGTTCAAGCTTCAGGCCCTTCGACGGACACTCCTCTTCAAGCTGAAGCAATTGCTCTTGCTTGTGCAGCTCAATTGGCGGCTTGCCTTAACATTCAAACTCCTACTTTTTTAACTGATTCTCTTTCTCTTGCCACTGTTGCTGCTGCCAGGAATATTGCTCACTCTTCCACTCCTTGGAATATTAGAAAATAAGTGGCTTCTTTTGTAAACTCTACTTCTAATCTTAATCCCCAAGTTTTTCATATTTCTAGGAATTTGAATGGGGTGGCTCACAATTTAGCTCATCAAGTTTTTCAAATGGCTGGAGGACCTACACTCAATTGCTCTTCTCACTCTCATGTCACTGAATCATGTCCTGTAGCTGCCTCTCTTGTTGATTTTAATTTTGTAGGAATTCAGCTTCATAAGGTGTATTGCTTTTAGGAGAAAGTTGATAGCTCTGGGAAGTTCCTCATCTCAACATGATATGATGGTCTATGCTCGGTTGTTGGAAAGAAGGAGATTGCTGTCAAAGCTGGAATTTCCTTTTCCCCTTCTCTTCCTTTGTTTCTTAGGACATGCTGTTCTTCAGCAAGGATCTTGTTCCTTGCTCTCTCATATGTCTTTATTCAACTCTTCTTTCTTTACATCTGCAGTTCTCCTTTCTCTTTATTCTAGCAGATGGTGTAATCTCGACTGTAAAATGTTCTGTGAGCTGAATATATTGGTACCTTCGGGTGCCTTTCTCTGTTCAAAAAAAAATCCTATCCAGTTGACTGTTCACTGGAGAACGAGGGATTTTCTGTCCAGTGTCAGGCTTTGTGATAGCTACCGAGTCGCAACCTCAGAGCATGTGCACAATGCAGGTGCTTAAGACAAATGCTCATGTACAATGATTGATAAGGCTGCCTTAATCTTAGTCTAGATAAGACAATAAAACGTGACGTACAATGGATTATTTTTAGTCTTGTCTCCAATAACTAGATATCCATAAATATGTGGTGACATAATTGTTGATAAGAGATCATCTCTTAATTAAGAGAAGGCAAACCTTTTTTTATGTTTTCTCTCTCTTTCACCTCACCAATTATCCTATGTGGCACTGCTAAGATAGCACCATTGTACATGCCATAAAACATCTATTTTTTTTCTTTCATTTTTGACATGTTGTATTCATCGGGTGTTTGGAGAGAGAGAGTTTTTTAGAGAAGAGAGAGAGAGAGAGAAAGAGTGTTTATTTGTTGCTTCCCATCGATCAAAGTACTCCTATTCTAAACCGGCGTCACCCCCAGGTGCTTAGAGCATCTCCAACGGCAAACCAATAAATTGAAGAACGAGGTCTTTAGAAAATTTTCCGATTTCACAGCAGACCAAAACCTGGAGAGTAGAAATTAGACTTCTTTCTTCTCCACTCCATGACTGATATCCAAACAAACCATGACATGATAATTTAGTGATCTAAACAATATTACATTCAACAAGTTTTGCCCGGCTCCGGTGAGGGAGGGGCGATGACAGCGGCGCATCTTCGGCTCGTTTCAGTGCTTGTAGTCGTCGCTAGATGGTCTACGGATTTGGATGTAATTTTTTATTATTTTTAGTGTTTATTGTACCACAATGATTGAAGATGTATAGATTGGATGTTTTCCCGTAAAAAAAGAAAAGAAAATCAATGAGAAAACTGAAAAACAAAATTTGCTTTCCTTCCGATCATTTCAGCGAACACATTGGAGACGCCGACGGTTGTGGCGACGGGTGAAGCTGGCTCATGCTCGTGCGGCGGCCGGTGGGAGGTGAGTTGACGAGACAACAAGCGGTGTTCGAAGAGCCGATGGTGTGATGGGAGGGATAGCCGGCAGCGGGGTCGTCGGCACAATAGTTGCCTTCTTCGTGCGGGGTGCAGCCCCGACCGATGGGTCATGTGGTGGCCTCTTCACATGCAAGGGAGCCTTGGCGGCGTCAGCGGGTCCTGTGACACTTCCCTTGCGAAAGGTGGCGTCCCAAGCCCTATGTGGTGGACGACCTTTGACTTCTTAGAGCATGGTTAATAGTATAGCCAACTGCTGGCTATATAATGTTGCCATGTTATATAAAGCCATCACTTATAGCCACTCATATAATAAGGTTAGCTATAAGCCTTGCTATAAGAGTATTACCTTTTCTCATCTTCTCTCTATCTCTTTCTTCATATTTATTGTATCAGCCTAGGAATCTGCATATAGCTAGACTCTTGCGTGAAAGCCCATTCCCCTCACTTTTTCATAGCTCTCTCCTCCACATAGGCAAAATTGCCATGTAGGCAAGCTATAAGCCTGATATTGTACTTGTTCTTACCCCCGATGGTAGGAGGCACGGCCGCGCGGCTAGCGGTTGCTGCGGGAGGCGATTCGGCGTCGGGAAATTTAAGATCGGACCATTGGGGTTCCCGCGACTAAGGTTTTTGTTTTTGGCCTTGTACTAGTGTAGAACAAATCTATACCTAGGGAGGTGATATTCTTGATCCGTCATGCTATTTCACAAAAAAATACTGATGTTTCTGGCGGTCAAACTGCAGCTCAATTTTAAGTCAGTTTTTGCTTTTACATAAACCCCCTTGACATTTCTAGTAATCAACCCGCAAGTCGGTTTTAAGCCAGATTTTTTATTTTTGTAGGAAACCCCCTGATATTTAGTTTAATCAACCCGCAATAATATCTAATGTTATATGTGGAATTTGAGTAGAAAAATAAGTAAAATCTGAATATGATGTTATTTTTAAATACTATTTAGGGTGGAAGCTTAATCAAGAGTACGGTATCCGTCTTTCTTTCATACCGGTGCCGATTCATATTGGAAATGAACACCTAAGCAAAACCAGGATTGGAGACAAAAGAAATCATCTATAACAACGCATGCATGTCTCATCTTATACCGGGAGAGAGACGTCTTAGGATTGACAACGTTCAAACGTGTTTGGATTGTGTGAGCACTGTGAGGCCACTGCCGGCGAAGGTGGGAAGAAGGATAAGTGGCAACATAGATGAGATGTCATGTGTTATGAAGGATGTTGCTTGTTGGGATCTTGAGTCATAGTTATTGGGTTAGTGGAGTGTGGTATTTTTTCTTCCGTTGCACGGGCTCTTTTGCTAGTATGCCACACATATAGTAATTATTTGGTCCGGAACAAAAAAGTATTTGGTGGCCATGCAGGTTTTGGTCTATTGTTAGAGAAATCTTTTGCCAAAAAATTAGTCTTTTTGTCTTGATTGCATTTTTTATCTGTTGTTGGAGATACTCTTAGAAAATTAGTTTCACCGAGCGTAACTCAGATGCTTAGGATTCTTGTAGTGGAATCAGTCCACCCAAGTTCAAGTTCTATACTTTGGCACGGGTGCTCGCATATTTTACTCTTCATTGCGAACTATCGGATGGGGTCATGAGCCAACATTTATTTATGGGCTGTTAATAGCCGGCCAGCGGTGGATACACACCAAACACGCTACAGCCAGGCTAGCCTAGCTAGCCAATTTCTCTCAAATTCTCTGAGCATGCATGTACAATAATGGACTATAAACCTGGCACTTTTACCTATATGGATAAGATAGACAAGGAAAAAGTGAAGGACTATCCACGGTGGGAGTAACATAGATGGTAACATCACACTTATCTATGTGAAATAGATGATGTGGCATGTAATTAATGAAGAAAAAGAGGTATGTGGTAACATAGCTAGTTACTGTAAGGCCTTTCCCAATGCTCCAAGGTGTACATGTGCTAAGGACGCCACATAAGCAAAATAATGATGTGGCAAAGTAATTAAAGATGAGAGAGAGCATTATGGTGACCCTAGGAAGAAACGGTGCTAAGCACGTGAACCTATGTAAAGTGACTACCAACCAATACATGAAGGAGATTAATTATTAAACAATTCTATGAGGGAAGCTTAGCTACAAAAGCTAAGCACCTATGCATTGGGGGGACTAGTTGCTAAGATTTTTAATGCACTTAGCACCTCATCTAAGCACCCATGCATTGAAAGAGGCCTAACATCACACATATCAAGAAAAGACGAGTTTACAACCTAATAAATGAAGTGATGCATGACACAACACATATGTTACCCACTGTGTAGAAAGTAACATAGACTAGTAACATATGCATGTTACTACTCTAAGGTGGTGTTTGTTTCTCTAGTCCTAGAACTTTTTCTAGTCCCAACTAAAAAGTTCCTAGTCCCTAAAAAGTCCCTCCCTGTTTGTTTCCAGAGACTAAAAAGTCCCTAGTCCCTTCCTAGAGGTTATTAAATGACCATATTACCCCTAGTATATAGAAAAATAACAATCAAACAACACCATGGGGTGGCGGGCCAATGGGTGCATGGAGGGGCATTGTTGGAAAAGTCCCAAAAAGACTCTTCTTGAGAGTCTTCTTCATTTAGTCCCAAATGCCTAGTTTAGTCCCTAAAAAGTCCCTCCCGTTTGGTAAAAAAGTCTCTAAGAAGGACTTTTTCTAGTCCCTACACAAAAAAGTCCCTGGAAACAAACACCCCCTAAATTATAAACAACCTTATAGAGTATGCAAGAACCAACCTCTACACGTGCTTCTATGTAAAGCATTTAATGAAAAGAAAAAGATAGAGAGAAAGTAAAAAAAATGCACTTATAACCAACCTTATAGTCAACTCTATTATATGAATAATTAATATTGTTAACTCGTAATGACATGGCATGTTTATATTAAACAGCTGATTATATTATGAACCATGCTCTCACGTAGACGCCAGGCTCTAGTTTTACCTAGGCATGGAGCTTAGGTATCCAATTAAACTAGCCTGCAGTTTTCCACAACCGGACCAGGTGCACAATTATGGTTTCGACGCGGGCGTGCAACTATAGTTGCATACGCGGGGTGTAATTGTAGTTGCACGAGTTTAACGGACATGCAGTAGCGTACAACGAAGGGGAGTGGGGGCTACAAGCGCAATTGCTCACGGTGGAATACACATGCAAGTGTGGATACACACGACGTGAACAAGAAAAAAAGGTAAATCAATCAAACAAACAAACAAAAAATAAAAAAAAAAGTTATGCACATGAATCACCGGGTAAAATTAAGTGATATAGTAATTAAATGAGACTTTGTTAATTTCTCATCTAAAGGAGGATTTGCAAATCTGAAAAGGAAGATTGTTCAAGCAAAGCATTTAATTACCTAAACAGGAAGGAACAGTTAACCGGGTCCTCGCGTACATCAGGTAGAGGGGAGGAGTGAGATAATGGCCGAGTGGGAAGAATTCTCCCCGGTGTGCTTCGGTGGAAGGGTGCCCGGCATCACGGACGGAGGCGAGACGAAGAGGGTTTGCTGGGTGATGGTGCGAGCCAGACTTGGACACGAACAGCGATCGTGATGCCGCGGGGAGACGACTGCCCGCCTGCCGGCGACGTGCCGGGAGTACGTACGAGGATGAGGATGCCCCAGCTATTGCCGGATTCGACATGGCAAACGCGGGATATATCGATGATCAGTGACGCGCGCCACCTGAAGCAGAGTGTGGTGGCCTGGAGAAGTATATAGAGCGAAAGAACTGCTGGATCGATCATGGCAATACTAATACCTCGTATTATAAAGCATCTAGTGTTTCCGTTTTAAAATGCAAGTATGATTATGACAAAAGCGACACGAGTAAAATTAGGGCCGACGTCTCTTTCAATGTTAGTTGGAGTGGGTACTCGGAACTATATAATGACTACTACTAGCTAAAATGACTGGCTAATTGGGTCGGCTAAGTCATGCATATATTCGGGATCGCTAGTTTCTAGATCCTTTGCAAGCTAAATTTTGTCCTGTACTTGGGATTCGTGAACGCCATTTCTTATCCGGGAACCAGCCTTTGTTTAGGACGCGAATATCTCCTCCCCATCCGGCGCGGCGCCCACGACAAAACGCTGCGGACGAAAAACGTTCTCCCGCGGGATTCATCTTGACGCATTCGCGGACATGGATAGATACGAGAGACGCTTATTCGACCATGTCCATCAAACTTTCGGCCCTGTTTTCATTTTTTTCAAAGTCTGCACCTCTCCAAAATAACTATAGATAAGCATAATTCTTCGTATAATAAAAATATTCAAACGCAACACTAGTTTAAATTCAAATATTACAATTCAAACATAAGTTTTTAAATAAAAAATAGTCAAACTTATATTCTAACTAGTAGAATGCCCGTGCGTTGCCACGGGCTTTTAAAATATTTTTGTTGTGTTGTATAGACATAATGTGTAAACTTTCACATGTAGAGATAAGATAGCACGGGAATGTCGGTGCCTTGCCATGTGCTACGATTTTTTTGCTAGAATTATGTAAATATAACGCATGTCAAATTTCACATGTAGAGACAAATAGCACGGGCACAATCGGGGTATTTATTGAAGTCCAATTCACTTGCAATGTAAATTGATAAAAGGGATAAATTAACACTATATAAATATAGAGCGGTGATCCAACTAAAATTCTATTAAAAATTAATATCTACTGTTCCTTGTGTTGCCCTTAAGAAATTCTCACACAATATTAGAAATGTTGTCTTTAGCTTCATTTGCACGATATTTGAGCAAGTATAATAAAACTTTTTCCTCAGCTTACATTGGTCAGATTTTTTTTGAAAAGGAGGATGTACCCACGGCCTCTGCATCTGAATGATGCATGCAGCCATTTTATGAATTATTCTCAAAGACCTTACAAAGTAATACATCAATGCGCCTGAAGCCACCATCCAAGGAACACCTATTGCTCCTATCCCCTTGATGAAGGGGGCCAATTGTCCGAGCCTAATACCAAATAGACATCGTAGCGAAGCCTAACATCTAACGCCAGATGCCCCAGCCTAGCCACATACAGGGACTGGGTTACACACCGGTCTGACGCACTCACAAGGTAGCAGATGTTGGCCTAGAAGTTCTCCACGGCGATGCATCCAAGAAGGGAACGGCGCCGAAGAGCGCCGCCATTGCCGGCCTTGGCATCTAGCCGAGAGCAGGTTTTCACCCAGATCTATTCGAAGAACTCCATCCAGCTTTTTGTGCACGGATCGCCAAAAGGAAACAGTCGTCGCCGCCTAACCGGCCACGGCACCACCACGGTGCCAGAGCAGCCGATTACGTTAGGTCCACCACGCAAGCCTGCCGCCGCACACCAGATCCGTCGACCCGCCTAAGCCCAACTGAGCCCGGTGAGATCCGAGATTCCGACCACCACCGCCGGAGGCTGCGCCGCCGCCGTCGCCACATCCTCCGCCGAGATCCCGCCGCACCACGCCGCCGAATCACTGGAGTGGCCACGTTGCCACCGCCAGAGGAAGATGCCACCGCGCGCGAGGGAGAAGACCCCGCCACTACCGTCACGGCCCACAGCCCGGGCTTCGCCGGCGTGAACTCGGGTGGCGGCGGGAGGAAGAGATCGGGGAGAGGAGGCCTAGGGCGCGGCGGCGCGATCTCCCCCGTGTCGCCAAGTGTTGGCGACGCGGGGGCCGTGAGTCTCAGTGAATCCTAACTGCAGGCGATACATTTTAATCTTACTTTTTATCAGAAATGTGCTGTTGTAATCATATAGTAGTGCTTCTAACATTGTTGAAAGTACTCACTGAAGTGATCATAATCAATAACACTGTCTATTACTCATGTGTTACTCATGTTGCGAATCCCAACACCCACCCTGCGCTCACTCTCAATCCTCACTCTTATCACAAATTCCACTGACTCCCATTCTAAGTGAGCTACCCGAACATGCACTCAGTAAAAAGATAATGCTAGTCATCTTATATATATCGTCATCAAAATTTTGCCTGCACCAAATTTGTACAAAAACAAAAGACAAAAACAGCTTAATATGAGATACGGTTTTCTACTCCGGCGGCAGCACCACTCCCTTGATAAATCATGAGCTTGTGCTATAGATTCACATGCTTGATCATTCTCTAACCCGTCAACCTCCGCCTCCGCTCCCCAGCCTTATTGACCTCCTCCCCCTGACCTCCTTGGGCGGCACCTCTCCCACCTCCTCATTTGGCAAATTATATCATAGTAACTAGATCATGATTGCGCGCGTTGCTGCGCCCGTATATTTTTAAAAAATATAGAATATATTCTGTAAACATTTGAAAAAATATATATCAAGAAAACAAAGTTACATAAAGGATAATTTAATTATTCACATAATGAGAGACTTTCTGTCCCGTTATACTGTTTCTTAATTTATATATGTGAGATAGGCATCCCAACCTCACCAACTGAGAGACACAAAAACAAAGAAATTGACTATGTCAACGCCACCACCAAAGAAGCATACATACAGGATTAACGAATCATCCACCGTTGATTTGCAGATAATCTATATAAGGATACTTCTTACCATGCCTGACTTAACCTCAAAAGGCTAGGAATGTCCGCATGTGCAGCACACATTAACCCCAAAATTTTCCATAGTGCTCAAGAATCTGACAATTTAGCCCAACGGGTGGATATATAAGTAGTGATCAAGAATCTCACAATTTAGCTCAACGGGTGGGTGTAGAAGTTTTTCCCGGGACAAATAAGTACTCCCTCCATTCCAAAATAGATAACTCAACTTTGTACTAATTTAGTACAAAGTTGGGTCATCTATTTTGGAACGGATGGAGTAATAGGCTTGTATCCAAAAAAAAGTTTAGAGACTACGCGACACCTTTTGGGCTAGAATCATGTTTCAAACTTCATCGGCTTTTTTTTCGAGCAGATCAAACTTCATCGGCTGGGTTAAACGCACGCAACCGCCGGCCCAGTAAGCACACGTGGCCCGAACAATCACAGCTGGCCTAGATAGCTCCACCGAGCAGCGGCCCAAGAGAAACATCAGGACATCCAAGATCGACCTGATCGGACGGTTAGCGATGGCAAGCGCCGTGGAGGCTCGTAGCTCGTTCCGTTATACTGTTTCTCAATTAGGAAACAATGGCATCAGCACAATTATCCATGCCATTATAGGATCTGACAATTTAAAATAAGTGAAAATAGTGGGTGTTATCCTAGTTTGCGAAATTGATGAGCTGCTAGAGAACTACATCGCAAGCAGCATAGAGGACGAAGTTTCCTTGACTTCCTTTTGATACTCATTTGCTCAGCTCCATGCTTATCAATGGTGGCCGCAGAAACTGGAATCAGGGAGCAAGCAATGCTTTTGTGTCTTTTTCTTGACCCTCCTAAAATATCATTAAACAGTTCGGCATTGGTGGCTTACAACTTGTTTGTCCTAACAGCCGAAACCTGAAGCATTTTGCTTCTTAGAACAAAAGCCGAGCGAAACCACGCAAGACAAGACTTATTTCAGGACCGAAGAAGCACACTTAGAAGTTGTTCCTACTTTGCAAAATTCTTACTCCCTAGCTATATTAGCTTTGTTTATAAGGCAAGTAAAATATAAATCATTGTTTTCATTAGTACCATTTTCTAAATGGGGTAGGAACAAGTCGCATCCAAAAATGATACATGTGTTCTGAACCTGCTTGTTCTGCTCGAATTTAAATAGGGAGCTTTGGAACACATACATAATTTGCAGCAGCCATGACGTCTGTAGTTTCAAACACTCATTAGACGATTTTTCATCCAACTCTAACAAAGTATCAATAACACCTAGAGGAGGGAGACTGCAATGAGAGGGGGAAATACTGGAGATGGCAAACGAAAGGTGCAAGGTGCATGCATACCTACTGTTGACATGGAGTAGCAGGTAGCACAGACAATAGATATCATTCTCATAATGATTTCGGCTATGTGATTAAAATGCTGCTTCTTGCAACCATGATTGTTTTTGCATTCCAACATATGGGCAGGACTCTGCATAAAAAAATACCTCCATAGGCATCCTAGAACATGGACACACACTCAATCAATTAAAGATGAACTGAATCGAATTAACAACAACAAGTTCGTCCTGCGCCAGGCAACAAGTGAACAAAATGTGCATCATATACAAATAGGTGCATAACATATTACAAAAATGCAGACACCTGTAAAACAAGTCTCTCAGCAAATAATAGTGCTAATACAGGTGGGCCTCAACTTTTATTGTCCAAACAGCATACCCATTACAGAACCATTCATTCCTGGGATCAAATGCTACAGATCACACCCATCCCAAGTGACAACTAATGCCCTACATACCTATAGGAATGTGATCAGCAAATTTATGTGTGTCATAGACCAGTATAATTCCAAGCTAGCCTTGATGAATTCAATGTATGTGTGTTAAACTGCGGATTTGGTCTATTATTTGAAAAGAAAAAAATTATCCCTTGTGTAATAAAAATGTTGGAGCTTAATTTAGGAAAGGTGCTTAAGCCTAGAAAGAAATTAGACAGGCCACATAAAGCAGACAGAAAAAATAAACTATGAATCCATGTACATTGGCATCCTACATAATTGGTCAACTGGAGTGTATATAAAAATTACCTTGAAAATAACTGATCACTTGCATGAAGCCTTATCTTTCATTGTCGTGAACAGAGAAGGTAGTACAAATCTAGAATTCTTTCCGTGTTCCACTTCTTAAATCTGCGAAAGGTAAATAAATAAAAGTTAATACTTAAGAACCAATATACCTTTAATTCAGCATCAAGACGAATTTGGATGTCACTCATGATAGGTTCATTAGGAACATGAACATGAAAGAGAACAAAAGAAAAGCCTCTCTTTATTACATGTTTATTCAGTCTAATGGAGTTATGCATGGGCGAATTGTGTTTCCATGTACGCCCATGCATGCGAGAATGACTAATGGAGTTATATTCGTTCATCTAATCACGTAAAACTATGTCCAAAGCATAATCCATTACTTTTTATGCAACAGAGTAATAAGTGAAAGAAAATTCTCAGCAATTTGATAGAAAAAGCACACATATTTGATCAGATGAATCCAAATAATATCAACGTTGGCACACTAAGCACGTAATATATATGTAGAGTAACATCAACAATGAGATTTCAAGCTAGTTGGTGCTTCAGATCTGTTTGCTACATAGAACCATTCAGAGCTAGGTTGGTTCGGTAACCTTCATCTAAGTGACATGTCTGGATGGCATGTTGTAGTTGCACTCACCGTCCTCGACTACCATCCCCGACTCCTCCTGGACCCCTCTGCTCCTCTCTTCACGAGGCGGAGGTGGTGCTGCTCCCGCCCATGGACGCTGCTGGGGCGTAGGCTTCGTCGTCATCATCGGAGGACTGCCATCCCCAACTCCCCGACTCCTCCTGGACCCCTTTGCTCCTCTCTCCACGAGGTGGAGGTGGTGTTGCTCCCGCCCATGGAGGCTGCTGAGGCGTAGGCTTTGTCTTCATCATTGGACTCGGGCCGGCGGCGTAGTCCGGGGCAGATCGGCTGGGTAGAGGTTGAGGGCGGCGAACTGCACCATCGCTCGCAAACAGAGGTAGGAGGCGTTCGACAGGAATCCGTGGAGTCTAGAGGTGCTATGGCGGCGTGAATCGACAGAGGATGATGCTTGCTGGTGGCCTGAGTGAGAGAGGACGAGCGAGCGAGAGTTTGATTTGTGGGCCTTCCAGGAGGATCGGTTTGATTGATGGTTGGTATGTATATGCATTGTAAGGAAAGAAATAACGCGGAGATTTTGGAATGATGGTTGATTGCTTTCGTTTTGCAAGTAAGGAAGTGGATCTGGCGCGGGCCCACGTGTGCCCATCGTAACAAAAAGGAATCGCTGGAAAAAAACAACGGGAATTAGTGATCGATCGAAGCGAACGAACGAAACAACATGCACCATTAGGAGTAGAGAAAAAAGTAACACTTTCACAATAAGATTTGTTTATCATGGTTTACTTGTTAATTTTTTTTAATCCTTTATTTGTTTCCCGAAAATCTATTATTTGTTTCCTAAAGCAAATTGCATTAATGAGAGAGATCGGTTGATTTGGATAAGTTAGGAAAGTTAGATCCGTGATCTTTTGTATGTTTGGAAAGTGCTGATTTTTAAAAGAAAATAATGGACTAAAAAATAAACCAATGGATAAGAAAACCAGTGGGGAGAGGTGGTGGGAGGTGGGAGCAAATAAAACCGGACGAAAATAAAACCAGAGTACCAGGTTACCAACTGCTCCATTAAAAGTAGAGATTGTCTCATTTCGTCGTCTGCAGATGCTTAATCAGAACATACTTAAACTGCTCACGGCTTCTTTGATGTCAAATATGTTGATATATTTAGACACGCCCCCCAAATATGGACGGATTTTGAGTTGGGAGTCGTATAAGATCACCCATGTTCTCAAATTCCATACCTCTGGCAGCTCCTTCACAAACATGTTATGCATGATCATACAAGTTGTCATCACCTCCCACAAGTTCTCTGGATTACATATTTTTGCAGGTCATCAAACAACTGCAAAACGGGCTTGGAGCACTCCAAATGCTCTCTCCACATCCTTTCTATCTTATTGTCTTTGGGCAAAGCGGACTCATTTCTGACCAACTAGCTCAGAGATGGTCTTGACGAAGGCCGCACGCGAAGGATAGATACAATCGACCAGATAGTAGCACATGTTGTAGTCATGACCATTGATGGTCTAGTTGCATAGAAGAGCTTGTCCTCAAGTCAACATAGCAAACAATGGAGACCACTACATCAAGTTGATGTCATTGTGAGACCCAGGTATGCCAAAGAAAACATGTCAAAATTCAGGGGTATTGTGATGCAACTACTTCAAAAATGTTGGTGGGCTTCTTAACATGGCCATGATATTGCCCTTCTAAAGCATATGGGCAGTTTTTCCATCTCCGGTACATGCAATCAAGGGATCCGAGCATACCTGGCCACCCTCTAGCTTCAGAGAGTGCCATGAACCTTTCTTTGTCTATGGTAGTTGGTTCTCTCAAGTACTGCAGTCCAAACACCTTGATCACCCCAGTAGAAAACCTCACCAATGCAACTTTGCATATGTTTTCAGACATCCGAAGGTACTCGTCCCACAAATCTGTGGTCATGCCATAGTCGAGCATCCTCAATGCAACCGTGCACTTATTTTATCTAGAGAATCCAATTTTTTAACGACATCCTTCTTCAAGATGAAATAGTCATCACCGTCCCAGACGCCATTGTAGAGGCGATCAAAGAAAAATCCCCGCATACGAAAGCGTTGGTGAAAATTGTCAGCGAATATGGTATCGGGGGCAAGGGCAAAGTAGTCATCCATCAACGTTTAAGGCCCACGTGCCCTCTTTCGATTCAACACTCGATGTCACTTGTAATTCACGACATGCTTCTCTATATACTCCGTGTTTGGTATGCCACCTGCATCATCATTGTTTCATCATCATATTCATCCTCCTCATCTGACGAGGACGACTCCATGAAGTTGTTGTAGAAAAATCACACGAGCATATTGTAGAACCACCATCTAAGAGCATATACAAACGGACTAAGCAAATCCATCCCTCTATACGTCTACGGACACGTTTGGATGCTATCCCGACATGTCCGCTCCAAGCCCACATTTGTCTGTGCATGCAACTATACACACAACTTTCTTCCTATATGTCCGGTTACATGCACATGATGGACGGAATGAAAAGAGATAAAGAAAAAGAATAAACGAAAAGAGAAAGTGGCCTGGCGAGGTCCAAATCCAGCGTGACGGCTGTTCGCTTGGACGCGTCGGGGCAAAATGAGGAGCCTGGTTGGAGATGCTTAAATGATCATATAGGCTAGAGTGGCAAACCTGGAGGGCGTCCAAGGCAAAAAATTATGAACCGCTTCCTATAGGTACTAGCACGTATACATTTCAAAGTATTTTTCAACAAATCGGATAAAATTTTGCAAACACGCCTGGATTTTATACAAACATGACGGATTTCATACAAACGCGACGGATTTAACTACATTTCGAACAGTTAGAAGAAAAAAAAAGACCCATCCTTAAACCTATCCTACAACAACGACGCACGGCGTCCAAGACCGTGTCTTCCTCCTTCCGCCTTCTCCATTGTTAGAAATATTGTAACAGGCTAGGCGTAGTAGCCTTGTGCTTCACGCATAGGATAGGAGAGTTGTCCTTTAGAGCAACTCCAACTGGGCGACTCATTTCATCCGCTGTCGTCTGTTTGGATCAGCGCGGACAGAAAAGTCGGCTCAACGCGCCGATTCAAACGGATGTGCGTCCGCTTGGCATCCGCCTGTCGATCCATTCCCGGCCCATTTTTCAGCAGGATTTGCGTCGGCGCGGACACGAGACGGACACGCGCACCTTCTCCTCCCCCGGGCCTGCTGGTCGGTGGCAGCCTCCACCATTTCCCTCCATTTCCCCTCAAAACCCTCCCGCCCGCGCGCGCTCCCGCCCCGCCCCCACCATGGACGACGACGTACCCGACCTCGACGCCGCTGCCGGCCTCGCCTCCCTCGCCTCGTCCGGCATGAAGACCGCCCCCTCCGGCAAAGGCAAGCCTCGCGCTCCCCGCAAGACCGCTGCCACGCCCAAGCCGAAGAAGACGCTGACACCCGGACAATGGGGAAGGGAGTCAGCCAAGAGGAAGGGCCGGAGACACGCCACGGACGCAAGGGATGAAGCCATCGCGGCGGCCGCCGCCGCGCAGCAGGAGGTCACCAACGCCCACGTCGCGGCGGCAACGAGGGAGACTGTCGGTGTCAAAACCGGCGGATCTCGGGTAGGGGGGTCCCGAACTGTGCGTCTAGGCCGGATGGTAACAGGAGACAAGGGACACAAAGTTTTACCCAGGTTCGGGCCCTCTCGATGGAGGTAAAACCCTACGTCCTGCTTGATTAATATATATGATATGGGTAGTACAAGAGTAGATCTACCACGAGATCGAGGAGGCTAAACCCTAGAAGCTAGCGTATGGTATGATTGTTGATGTGTATGTTGTCCTACGGACTAAAACCCTCCGGTTTATATAGACACCGGGTAGGGTTAGGGTTACAGAGAGTCGGTTACAATGGTAGGAGATCTGCATATGCGTATCGCCAAGCTTGCCTTCCACGCCAAGGAAAGTCCCTCCCGGACACGGGACGAAGTCTTCAATCTTGTATCTTCATAGTCCAGGAGTCCGGCTGAAAGTATAGTCCGGCCATCCGAACACCCCCTAATCCAGGACTCCCTCAGTAGCCCCTGAACCAGGCTTCAATGACGACGAGTCCGGCGCGCAGATTGTCTTCGGCATTGCAAGGCGGGTTCCTCCTCCAAGTACTTCATAGAAGATTTTGAACACAAAGATAGTGTCCGGCTCTGCAAAATAAGTTTCCACATATTGCCATAGAGAGAATAATATTTACACAAATCTAATCTGCCGACGTATTCCGTAGTGTGACATCACACCACGGCCAAGCTTTTATTCGAACCGTTTTACTGTCCCATCTCAGCGCGTCATGCGAGGCAGTTTCCTTGGCACGTCTTGTTAAAGCAGAGATCGTGTCCCCTTATTCCGGGATTCTCATCAATACGGGCGTGGGTAACCCAACCGCGTCATCGATTACGGCGCTTGGAGATAAGCGAGTTTTATCGGGCTGGTGGGGACATGTAGCTGCGTCCATCCATATAAGGGGATAAAGATCCACCTTTTCACATACGCCTTCTTCCTCCTTCGCCTATCCATTCTTGCACACTCGAGCTCCAGCGCCCAAGTCCGCACTCCCAACCTCAACCTTCTCCAGCCATGTCCGGAGCGGGAGGCAAGTGGATGGTCTCCTCCGTCACGGAGGGACATATCAAAAGGCTGAGGAAGGCCGGATACCTGTCTAACGACATCGCGTACCGGTTCCCCGAAAAGGGGCAGCTCATCCCCACCGCTAGGCCTCATGAGAGGGTGGTGTTCCTCCCCCATTTCCTCCGCGGACTGGGCTTCCCTCTCCACCCATTTGTCCGGGGGCTCATGTTCTACTACGGCCTGGATTTCCACGATCTGGCCCCGAACTTCGTCCTCAACATCTCGGCGTTTATCGTCGTGTGCGAGGCATTCCTCCGCATCCGCCCCCATTTCGGGCTCTGGCTCAAGACTTTCAACGTCAAGCCGAAGGTGGTGCGCGGCAGCCAGGCGGAGTGCGGAGGCGCCATGGTGGGCAAGATGGCCAACGTCCTGAGGGCTCCTTTGTGGAGACCCTGAAAGGGTGGCAATCTGGATTGTTTTACATCACCGAGCCGCGCGACGCCGAATGGGTCGCGCCCCCCGAGTTCCGGTCCGGACCCCCAACACGGCTCACGTCCTGGAAAGAGACGGGCCTGTCGTGGGGTAAAAAAGGAGAGCTAACCGGACTCCAAACATGCGTCAAAACCCTGGTGGACAAGAAGCTCAAACTTGTCAACGTAGTCCAGGTTATGCTCATCCGCTTGATCCTCCCGTGCCAACAACGGGCTTTCAACCTGTGGGAGTTCGACCCGGCGCGGCACCAAACTCTGAGCAGGCTCTTCGACACGACGTACGAAGATGCCTGGAAGGTGCTTTTCAAGGGCGCCGAGGCTCCCGCATCCGCTACTGAGGATCGCGGATTCAGTGCGCAGCATCACGCTCTTGCGGTAAGCTGTTTTTCCCTTTTACAGGGTATCAGTTTTTCATAGTTTGACTCCATGCGGGATCTAAACTCCCTTTACCTTTGAGAGGATTGGCAGGTGACCTCCGGACAGATCAACTGTCCGGCTCCTTTGCCCGAAGGCCCAGCGGATGCTCGCTTGGCGAAGCTGCTGGTTCCGGCACCCTATGTGGTGCCGGAGAAGAAGGTCAAGAAGAAGGCCACAGGGACTCGAAAGAGTGCCCAACGCCCGGAGGTGTCGGATTCATCATCCGACGAATCCAAGATGCACTCCTCCCGCGAAGACGAGGAGGAGGAACAAGAGACCCCTCCCCCTCCAGCGGGGGAAGGGAAGAAAACGAAGGCCGCCCCAACTGGGGAGGCGAAGGATCCAAGAAGGGGAAAACCCTTCCTCCGGACTGCTCCACCGACGCCGACGGCGGCAGAGAGGAGTGGGCGCCCAGGGCCAAGCCCCTGGACAAATCGTAAGTATCCGGATACCGGAGTAATTCATAGTATTCGTTTATTGCAGAGCTTTCCCTTACACCGAATATGTTTATGCAGCCCGCCCAAAGACCGGCTCGACGCATCGTCGAGCGGCTCACTAGATTCGTCGGATGTGAACTCGCTTCCGACGACTTCCTCCCCCCGCCCTACAGACAACACCGAAGTGTTGTCCCAACAGGTCCCAAGCCGGGAGGAGGTGGTCCTGGAGGCGCCGCAAGGCGACCTCCCGGACTCCAGGAGAAAAGGGGATGAAACCCCCCAGGGCTCCAAGTCCGGCTCAGGGCCGGACACCGCTCCGGAACCTTCAAAGGTTCCAGAGTCCGGCGGGCGACCTCCTTCCAAGAGGAGCAAGCCCACCATGCCGGTGACCTCCGTCCAACCGGGGGCGCCGGACAATCTGTTGGAGGTGCTCGAAGGCGCCTCCATCGACAAGGGGCACCGCACTATTATGAGTGCGGTGGTCCAGAAGGTTCAGTCCACCAAGAGCGGAC
>NW_024113831.1:0-9875 GCF_003073215.2 Triticum urartu
GGTGAATTTATCCACCATGACCAGTAAGTATTTTTTCTTATGGGTTCATCCCCTTTAAGGGGTCCAACCATGTCAATCCCTCAGACCCTGCAACGAAGGGCCAGGTAATGGGGATTGTTGGGCGGGCGGTGGGTGGCATATGGCTTTGGTTTGCAAAAAGCTGGCAACTCGACGCAGCGTTGGACCAAGTCCTGTGCACCCGTGCTGCCGTCGGCCAAATAAAAACCTGTACGGAAGGCCTTGCTTACAAGGGCCCGGGCTGCGGCGTGGTGGCCGCTGCCGAGTCCGGCGTGAATTTCTGCCAAAAGCTTCCGCCCTTCCTCTTCGGAGATGCACCTTTGAAGGACTCGGTAGTGCTTTTTATACAGCTCTCCCTCGTGGACCCTGTAGGCTTTAGATCGCCGCACTATGCAGCGTGCCTCATTTTGGTCCTCGGGAAGTTCCTGCCTAGTTAGGTAGGCCAGGAATGGTTCTGTCCACGGGGCGATGATGGCCATTATTACGTGGGCTGAAGTGTTATTTTCGGTGGCAGAGCCTTCGATTATGTCAGAGTGTTCGGTATCGGGATTTTGGCCGGGTCCGGACTATTGTTACCGGTGTCCCCTTCCCATACCACGGATGGCTAAACAACCTCTCCAAAAAGATGTTGGGGGCGCATCGCATCACGTTTTGCGCCGATCGGGCGAGGATATCCGCCGCCTGATTGTTTTCCTCGAGCCACATGGTGAAATTCGAGCCCTCGAACCGAGCTAACATCTTTTTAGGACAGGATGCAGTGTTGCGAGATAAGGAAACCAGAGCACATCTTCGGATCCCTTGGCAACTCGAAGTAGAAGGCATGAGCTGATACACTTTTGGGTATAATTGCGAGGTTTTGCAAGTCGCCACCGCAGGCCCTTGCACCGAGCCCTCTATGGCGTTGAAATTTGCACCCATTCACGAGCTGCACACTTCAGAGAAGCCTACCACATTGTCTCCCTCTATTATCATGGCCTTCAATATCGGTGAAGAAGCTGCAAACTTCTTGGAGCTCTTCGTTATTACAGTATCTGCTGGATTTTGTCAATCAGGGACATGTATCTACGGTTGATGGGAACGGTCCAGGTGACGTATACGCGCCAGCCCCCAGACCAGCGCAGCATTTTGGAGCCGATCGAAGTGCATGATCCAATTGGAGTATGCGCGTACTCTTTAGGGAGTTCGGCTTCCGTCCATTCGGCGACAAAGGTCGGCCAATACTTGCGATTTAATGGCTCGCCGGGTTTGTATGTTATGTCGAACGGGAGGAGCTCAATGGCCCATTTGGCAATCCGGCCCGTGGCGTCGCGGTTGTTTATAATATCATTAAGTGGCACTTCCGAGGCTACTGTAATCGAACACTCTTGAAAGTAGTGTCGCAGCTTCCGGGATGCCATGAATACGCATAGGCTATCTTTTGATAATGTGGGTACCGTGATTTGCATGGAGTGAGGACAGTGGATACATAATATACCGGCTTTTGAAGAGGGAATTTATGTCCGTCCGCTTCTCGTTCGACGACGAGCACTGCGCTTACAACTTGATGAGTTGCCGCAATGTACAACAAGCATTGGTTCGCCGATGTTTGGCGCGGCCAGGATTGGGTTGGTTGCCAGTATGGCTTTTATTTCTTCCAATCCGGCTGTGGCAGCATCCGTCCACTCGAAGTGTTCGGTGCGCCGAAGGAGGCGATAAAGGGGTAATGCCTTTTCTCCTAAGCGGGAGATAAAGCGGCTTAGAGCCGCCACACATCCAGTTAATTTCTGGATTTGTTTGAGGTCTGTTGGGGTAGCCAACTGTGACAGAGCTAGGATTTTGGCCGGATTAGCTTCAATTCCTCTACTGGAGACAATGAAGCCCAGGAGCTTTCCGGCTGGTACGCCGAAAACATTTTTCGGATTGAGCTTGATGTCGTATTTTCGGAGGTTGTCGAATGTGAGCCTCAAGTCGTCTATTAGAGAGTCGACGTGTTTGGTTTTGACGACCACATCATCTACGTATGCCTCTACTGTTTTGCCGATCTGTTTCTCCAGACATGTCTGAATCATGCGCTGATATGTTGCGCCGGCGTTTTTGAGCCCGAAAGGCATTGTGTTGAAACAGAAGGGGTCGTATGGTGTGATAAATGCCGTTGCGGCTTGGTCGGACTCCGCCATCTTGATTTGGTGGTAGCCGGAGTATGCGTCGAGGAAACACAATGACTCGTGTCCTGCGGTAGCATCGATAATTTGATCAATGCGGGGGAGGGGGAAGGGATCCTTTGGGCAAGCCTTGTTGAGGTCCTTGAAATCGACACATAGGCGCCGATTTGTCCTTCTTTGGTACCATCACCAGGTTTGCTAGCCAGTCCGGGTGTTTTATTTCTCTAATGAATCTCGGCCTCCAATAACTTGGCTAGTTCCTCTCCCATAGGCTTGTCTCTTAGGTTCAGAGAAACGCCGAAGAGTCTGCTTGAATCCGGCTTGAATCCCTTTAGAGATATTGAGGCTATGCTCGGCCAGCCTGCGGGGATTCCTGGCATGTCTGAGGGGCTGGCCAGGCGAATATGTCCCAATTCTGGCTCAGGAACTCTCATAGTGCGGCAGCGTCCACAGCGGGGTTTAGGTTGTGCCACAGCTCGATGAGAAGGTTGTGGCTTTACCTGTACTCGAGGTCCAGTTGGATGAACTGTGAGAATTGACTAATTCATGCAACGAAAAATATGCTGCTCGTTGTGCAGACATATTGGGGAACGTAGTAATTTCAAAAAAATTCCTACGCACACGCAAGATCATGGTGATGCATAGCAACGAGAGGGGAGAGTGTGATCTACGTACCCTTGTAGACCGACAGCGGAAGCGTTAGCACAACGCGGTTGATGTAGTCGTACGTCTTCACGGCCCGACCGATCAAGCACCGAAACTACGGCACCTCCGAGTTTTAGCACACGTTCAGCTCGATGACGATCCCCGGACTCCGATCCAGCAAAGTGTCGGGGAAGAGTTCCGTCAGCACGACGGCGTGGTGACGATCTTGATGTTCTACCGTCGCAGGGCTTCGCCTAAGCACCACTACAATATTATCGAGGATTATGGTGGAAGGGGGCACCGCACACGGCTAAGAAAACGATCACGTGGATCAACTTGTGTGTCTAGGGGTGCCCCCTGCCCCCGTATATTAAAGGAGCAAGGGGAGGAGGCCGGCCGGCCCTATAGGCGCGCCAAGGAGGAGTCCTCCTCCTAGTAGGAGTAGGACTCCTACTAGGAGGGGGAAGGAAGTGGGGAGGGAGAAGGAAAGGGGGCCGCGCCCCCCTCTCCTAGTCCAATTCGGACCAGGGGGAGGAGGCGTGCGGCCCACCCTGGCTGCCCCTCTCTCTCTCTCCACTAAGGCCCATATGGCCCATTACTTCTCCCGGGGGGGTTCCAGTAACCCTCCGGCTCTCCGGTTTTCTCCGAAATCACCCGGAACACTTCCGGTGTCCGAATATAGCCGTCCAATATATCAATCTTTATGTCTCGACCATTCGAGACTCCTCGTCATGTCCGTGATCACATCCGGGACTCCGAACTAACTTCGGTACATCTCAAAACTCATAATATAACTGTCATCGAAACCTTAAGCGTGCGGACCCTACGGGTTCGAGAACAATGTAGACATGACCGAGACACGTCTCCGGTCAATAACCAATAGCGGAACCTGGATGCTCATATTGGCTCCCACATATTCTACGAAGATCTTTATCGGTCAGACCGCATAACAACATACGTTGTTCCCTTTGTCATCGGTATGTTACTTGCCCGAGATTCGATCGTCGGTATCTCAATACCTAGTTCAATCTCGTTACCGGCAAGTCTCTTTACTCGTTCGTAATACATCATCTCGCAACTAACTCATTAGTTGCATAATGCTTGCAAGGCTTATGTGATGTGCATTACCGAGAGGGCCCAGAGATACCTCTCCGACAATCGGAGTGACAAATCCTAATCTCGAAATACGCCAACCCAACATGTACCTTTGGAGACACCTGTAGAGCTCCTTTATAATCACCCAGTTACGTTGTGACGTTTGGTAGCACACAAAGTGTTCCTCCGGTAAACGGGAGTTGCATAATCTCATAGTCATAGGAACATGTATAAGTCATGAAGAAAGCAATAGCAACATACTAAGATCGGGTGCTAAGCTAATGGAATGGGTCATGTCAATCACATCATTCTCTCTAATGATGTGATCCCAATCAAATGAACAACACTTCATGTTAGAATGAACATAAACAATGCTTCTCAATGACAACATGTCTATGGTAGAAACATAACCATCCTTTGATTAACGAGCTAGTCAAGTAGAGGCATACTAGTGACTTATGTTTGTCTATGTATTCACACTATGTATGTTTCCGGTTAATACAATTCTAGCATGAATAATAAACATTTATCATGATATAAGGAAATAAATAATAACTTTATTATTGCCTCTAGGGCATATTTCCTTCAGTCTCCCACTTGCACTAGAGTCAATAATCTAGATTACATCAGTAATGATTCTAACACCCATGGAGCCTTGGTGCTGATCATGTTTTGCTCGTGGAAGAGGCTTAGTCAACGGGTCTGCAACATTCAGATCCGTATGTATCTTGCAAATCTCTATGTCTCCCACCTGGACTAGATCCCGGATGGAATTGAAGCGTCTTCTCTTGATGTGCTTGGTTCTCTTGTGAAATCTGGATTCCTTTGCCAAGGCAATTGCACCAGTATTGTCACAAAAGATTTTCATTGGACCCGATGCACTAGGTATGACACCTAGATCGGATATGAACTCCTTCATCCAGACTCCTTCGTTCTTTGCTGCTTCCGAAGCAGCTATGTACTCGCTTCACATGTAGATCCCGCCACGACGCTTTGTTTAGAACTGCACCAACTGACAGCTCCACCGTTTAATGTAAACACGTATCCGGTTTGCGATTTAGAATCGTCCGGATCAGTGTCAAAGCTTGCATCAACGTAACCGTTTACGATGAGCTCTTTGTCACCTCCATAAACGAGAAACATATCCTTAGTCCTTTTCAGGTATTTCAGGATGTTCTTGACCGCTGTCCAGTGATCCACTCCTGGATTACTTTGGTACCTCCCTGCTAGACTTATAGCAAGGCACACATCAGGTCTGGTACACAGCATTGCATACATGATAGAGTCCTATGGCTGAAGCATAGGGAACATCTTCATTTTCTCTCTATCTTCTGCATGGTCGGGCATTGAGTCTTACTCAACTTCACACCTTGTAACACAGGCAAGAACCCTTTCTTTGCTTGATCCATTTTGAACTTCTTCAAAACTTTGTCAAGGTATGTGCTTTGTGAAAGTCCAATTAAGCGTCTTGATCTATCTCTATAGATCTTAATGCCAATATAAGCAGCTTCACCGAGGTCTTTCCATAAAACTCTTATTCAAGTATCCCCTATCTAGAATCATCCGAGAGATTAATAAGAAATAAATCATTGTCCAACATTAGTAAAGATCAATACTAACGATATAATATCAGCAAATGCACTAGCGACCCCAGAGCCCAGTACCCCAAACCAAGTGGATTGAATATCCACAGTTGCTCTCCCACTCACTTTCTTGTAAATACAGGCTTCTCCAAAAGTCGGTACTAAAACCAAATGCTTTGATCACACTATCAAAGCGTTTATTCCAACTCCGAGAGGCTTGCACCAGTCCATAAATGGATCGCTGGAGCTTGCACACTTTGTTAGCTCCCTTTGGATCGACAAAACCTTCCGGTTGCATCATATACAACTCTTCTTCCAGAAATCCATTCAGGAATGCAGTTTTGACATTCCATCTGCCAAATTTCATAATCATAAAATGCGGCAATTGCTAACATGATTCGGACAGACTTAAGCATCGCTACGGGTGAGAAGGTCTCATCGTAGTCAATCCCTTGAACTTGTGAAAACCTTTTGCGACAAGTCGAGCTTTGTAGACATAGTAACATTACCGTCAGCGTCAGTCTTCTTCTTGAAAGATCCATTTATTCTCAATTGCTTGCCGATCATCGGGCAAGTCAACCAAAGTCCATACTTTGTTCTCATACATGGATCCCATCTCAGATTTCATGGCTTCAAGCCATTTTGCGGAATCTGGGCTCACCATCGCTTCTCATAGTTCGTAGGTTCATCATGATCTAGTAGCATGACTTCCAGAACAGTGATTACCGTACCACTCTGGTGCGGATCTTACTCTGGTTGATCTACGAGGTTCAGTAGTACTTGTTCTGAAGTTTCATGATCATCATCATTAGCTTCCTCACTAATGGTGTAGGTACAGAAACTGTTTCTGTGATGTACTACTTTCCAATAAGGGAGCAGGTACAGTTACCTCATCAAGTTCTACTTTCCTCCCACTCACTTCTTTCGAGAGAAACTCCTTCTCCAGAAAGTTTCCGAATTTAGCAACAAAAGTCTTGCCTTCGGATCTGTGATAGAAGGTGTATCCAATTTCCTTTGGATATCCTATGAAGACACATTTCTCCGATTTGGGTTCGAGCTTATCAGGTTGAAGCTTTTTCACATAAGCATCGCAGCCCCAAACTTTCAGAAACGACAACTTTGGTTTCTTGCCAAACCATAGTTCATAAGGCGTCGTCTCAACGGATTTTGATGGTGCCCTATTTAACGTGAATGCGGCCGTCTCTAGAGCATAACCCAAAACGATAGCGGTAAATCAGTAAGAGACATCATAGATCGCACCATATCTAGTAAAGTACGATTACGACGTTCGGACACACCATTACGTTGTGGTGTTCCGGGTGGCGTGAGTTGCGAAACTATTCCACATTGTTTCAAATGTACACCAAACTCGTAACTCAAATATTCTCCTCCACGATCAGATCGTAAGGAACTTTATTTTCTTGTTACGATGATTTTCAACTTCACTCTGAAATTCTTTGAACTTTTCAAACGTTTCAGACTTATGTTTCATTAAGTAGATATACCCATATCTGCTTAAGTCATCTATGAAGGTGAGAAAATAACGATATCCGCCACGAGCCTCAACATTCATCGGACCACATACATCTGTATGTATGATTTCCAACAAATCTGTTGCTCTCTCCATAGTACAGAACGGTGTTTTTGTCATCTTACCCATAAGGCACGGTTCGCAAGTACCAAGTGATTCATAATCAAGTGGTTCCAAAAGTCCCATCAGTATGGAGTTTCTTCATGCGCTTTACACCGATATGACCCAAACGGCAGTGCCACAAATAAGTTGCACTATCATTATCAACTCTGCATCTTTTGGCTTCAACATTATGAATATGTGTATGTCACTACTATCGAGATTTAATAAGAATAGACCACTCTTTAAGGGTGCATGACCATAAAAGATATTACTCATATAAATAGAACAACCATTATTCTCTGATTTAAATGAATAACCGTCTCGCATCAAACAAGATCCAGATATAATGTTCATGCTTAACACTGGCACCAAATAACAATTATTTAGGTCTAATACTAATCCCGAAGGTAGATGTAGAGGTAGCGTGCCGACCGCGATCAAATCGACTTTGGAACCATTTCCCGCGCGCATCATCACCTCGTCCTTAGCCAATCTTCGCTTAATCCGTAGTACCTGTTTCGAGTTGCAAATATTAGCAACAGAACCAGTATCAAATACCCAGGTGCTACTGCGAGCATTAGTAAGGTACACATCAATAACATGTATATCACATATACCTTTTTCACCTTGCCATCCTACTTCTTATCCGCCAAATACTTGGGGCAGTTCCGCTTCCAGTGACCAGTCTCTTGCAGTAGAAGCACTCAGTTTCAGGCTTAGGTCCAGGTTTGGGTTTCTTCTCTTGAGTAGCAACTTGCTTGCTGTTTCTTTTGAAGTTCCCCTTCTTCTCCCTTTGCCCTTTTTCTTGAAACTAGTGGTCTTGTTGACCATCAACACTTGATGCTCCTTCTTGATTTCTACCTCCGCAGCTTTCAGCATTGCGAAGAGCTCGGGAATGTCTTATCCATCCCTTGCATATTATAGTTCATCATGAAGCTCTTGTAGCTAGGTGGAAGTGATTGGAGAATTCTGTCAATGACGCAATCATCTGGAAGATTAACTCCCAATTGAATCAAGTGATTATTATACCCAGACATTTTGAGTATATGCTCACTGACAAAGAACTGTTCTCCTCCATCTTGCAGCTATAGAACTTATTGGAGACTTCATATCTCTCAATCCGGGCATTTGCTTGAAATATTAACTTCAACTCCTGGAACATCTCATATGCTCCATGACGTTCAAAACATCTGAAGTCCCGATTCTAAGCCGTAAAGCATGGCACACTGAACTATCGAGTAGTCATCATCAGCTTTGCTCTAGACGTTCATAACATCTGGTGTTGCTTCCAGCAGCAGGCCTGGCACCAGCAGGTGCTTCCAGGACGTAATTCTTCTGTGCAGCAATGAGGATAATCCTCAAGTTACGGACCCAGTCCGTGTAATTGCTACCATCATCTTTCAACTTTGCTTTCTCAAGGAACGCATTAAAATTCAACGGAACAACAGCACGGGCCATCTATCTACAATCAAACATAAACAAGCAAGATACTATCAGGTACTAAGTTCATGATAAATTTAGGTTCAATTAATCATATTACTAAAGAACTCCCACTTAGATAGACATCCCTCTAATCCTCTAAGTGATTACGTGATCCAAATCAACTAAACCATGTCCGATCATCACGTGAGATGGAGTAGTTTCATTGGTGAACATCACTATGTTGATCATATCTACTATATGATTCACGCTCGACCTTTCGGTCTCCGTGTTCCGAGGCCATATCTGTATATGCTTGGCTCGTCAAGTATAACCTGAGTATTCCGCGTGTGCAACTGTTTTGCACCCGTTGTATTTGAACGTAGAGCCTATCACACCCGATCATCACGTGGTGTCTCAGCACGAAGAACTTTCGCAACGGTGCATACTCAGGGAGAACACTTTCTTGATAATTAGTGAGATCATCAAAATGCTACTATATCGTCAACAAAGCAAGATAAGATGCATAAAAGATAAACATCACATGCAATCAATATAAGTGATATGATATGGCCATCATCATCTGTGCTTGTGATCTCCATCTTCGAAGCACCGTCATGATCACCATCGTCACCGGCGCGACACCTTGATCACCATCGTAGCATCGTTGTCGTCTCGCCAATCTTATGCTTCCACGACTATCGCTACCGCTTAGTGATAAAGTAAAGCATTACAGCGCAATTGCATTGCATACAATAAAGCGACAACCATATGGCTCCTGCCAGTTGCCGATAACTGGTTACAAAACATGATCATCTCATACAATAAAATTTAGCATCATGTCTTGACCATATCACATCACAACATGCCCTGCAAAAACAAGTTAGACGTCCTCTACTTTGTTGTTGCAAGTTTTACGTGGCTGCTACGGGCTTAAGCAAGAACCAATCTTACCTACGCATCAAAACCACAACGATAGTTTGTCAAGTTGGTGTTGTTTTAACCTTCGCAAGGACCGGGCGTAGCCACACTCGGTTCAACTAAAGTTGGAGAAACTGACACCCGCAAGCCACCTATGTGCAAAGCACGTCGGGAGAACCGGTCTCGCGTAAGCGTACGCGTAATGTCGGTCCAGGCCGCTTCGTCCAACAATACCGCCGAACCAAAGTATGACATGCTGGTAAGCAGTATGACTTATATCGCCCACAACTCACTTGTGTTCTACTCGTGCATATAACATCAACACATAAACCTAGGCTCGGATGCCACTGTTGGGGAATGTAGTAATTTCAAAAAAAAATCCTACGCACACGCAAGATCATGGTGATGCATAGCAAACGA
>NW_024113832.1:0-11957 GCF_003073215.2 Triticum urartu
AAAGATTGATATATAGGAAGTATGGTTTTGGCCACCGGAAGTGTTCCGGGCATCACCGGTAGTGTACCGGGACCACCGGAGGGGTCCGGGGGTCCACCAGGTGGGGCCACCAGAGGCCTACATGGGCCAATAGTGGGAAGGGACCAGCCCCTAGGTGGGCTGGGGCGCCTCCCACCAAGGCCCAGCGCCTCCTAGAGGGGAGGGGGCAAACCCTAGGGCAGATGGCGCTAAGGCCCACCCTAGGTGCGCCTCCTCTCTCTCCCCCTTGGCCGCCACCCTAGATGGGATCTAGGGCTGCCACCCCTAGGGAGGAAACCCTAGGTGGGGGCGCAGCCCTCCCTCTCCCCCTATATATAGTGGAGGCAAAGGGGCAGCCCAACACACGAGTTCTTCCCCTGTTGGCGCAGCCCTACCCCTCTCCCTCCTCGTCTCTCGTAGTGCTTGGCGAAGCCCTGCTGGAGTCCGCGCTCCTCCACCACCACGCATCGTGCTGCTGGACGAGTCTTCCCCAACCTCTCTTCTCCCCTTGCTGGATCAAGGCGTAGGAGACGTCACCGGGCTGCACGTGTGTTGAACGCGGAGGCGCGTGGTTCGGCGCTTAGATCGGAATCAACCGCGATCTGAATCGCTACGAGTACGACTCCTTCATCCGCGTTCTTGCAACGCTTCCGCTTAGCGATCTACAAGGGTATGTAGATGCACTCCTTCCCCTCGTTGCTAGATTACTCCATAGATTGATCTTGGTGATGCGTAGAAAATTTTAAATTTCTGCTACGATCCCCAAAATCAAGAATGTGCTATTACAAGTCACTGATCGTGATATCTCGAGAGGCTAAATACTCATGAGTTAGCTTGCTGAAAGAGAGATCTCTATGGTTCGAGCTATGGCAGATCACGTGCCTGAAGGCAGTGTCTGAATCTGAAGATGAAGATTCTGGTAGCAGCCTTGGTGATCCTGAAGAACTGAGCCATGAGCTAGCACTGCTCGTGAAGAAATTCCAGAAGTTCTCAAGACATGTCGCTTTGGAAAATCCTCAAGGAGCAATGATTCCTCATCCAGTGACTACAAGAAGAGGCTTTGTCACAAATGCAAGAAACCTGGACACTATATTCAAGATTGTCCTCAGTGGGAAAAGGAATCAAAGAAGAAGAAATACAAGGATTACAGTTCTGATGATGCGAAGAAAAAGAAGAAATCCTCAAAATCTTCATCATCAAAATCCTCGAAGTCTTCATCTTACAAGAAGAGCAGCTCCAAGAAGGCTCGGGGTTCATTGGCAAGGAAATGGACTCTGAGGCTGAATCTGAGGAACATGAGGAAGAGGAGGCATCTGAGGAGTCTGAGTCTGGTGTGGCGAGCCTGGCTCTCGCTACTGCTTTCGTCAGCAAGTCCATCTTCAACTCTGAAGAAAATGGCTTCACCAACATGGCTGATGGAAACAATGATGACTACGCTCCCACCTATTGCTTATGGCAAAAGTGCCTAAGGTACACTAATGCTATCTCTCTGAATCTAGTGAATGAATCTGATGAATATGGACCCAGCTATGTCCAAACTTGCTTCCCTTGCCACTAAACAACAAAGAGCTTTGGAAAAAGTTCAATACATGCTAAAAGTGATGATATGTTGGGTGAAGAAATGGATCGCACTAAAACCTTGACTGAAAATCTTCAGAGACTTCAGTCTAAGGTTTGACAACCTTCAAGGTCATCATAACACTCTCTTATCTGATCATGAGAAGCTTTCATATGAATTTCTTCAAAGAAAGCAAGATCTTGAGAAGCTAAGAGTGAGTTATGAAGATCTTCAGAAGGAGCGTGATTCATTACTTGCTCAACAAATCAGCGCTTCTCAGGAAGAATTTGTTCCTCCATGCTTGAAGTGCATTGAACGTGAATCTGCTAATTCTTCACCTGAATGTTCAAATGCTGCTAATGTTTCAAATTCTTCACATGCCTCTGCTATCACTAATTCCTCATCTGAGGACATTGCTAGTATCACTGACGATGCAGGGCTGAAGGAATTGTACATGACAGGCATGTACAAAAGCCTCAAAGGGCATCAGACTCTTTGTGATGTGCTTAAAAAGCAGATCCTCAACAGGAACCCTAGGAAAGAGGGTATTACCTTTGAGAGGAAACTCAATGCTGATGGTACATATTGGAAGCCTGAGCAGTACCCCAAAACTCATGGGTTGCTGCAAAGGGACCTCCAGTTGATCCATCTAACTTATCTGGATTTGCATGTGAATCTCCTCGTTCTGATGATGAGTCATTTGACTCCAACTATAAACTGTTCAAAAATCAGAATGGTGAATATTTGCTAGATATGTTGGCACTAACTGCAGGAATGTCCTCCTATGAAGAAAATCTGGGTTCCCAAAAGGTGCCTTGAAAGTCTTCAGGTGAATGTCCTCAGGACACCACCTGTGAAGAATAGGAACCCCAGATCAAATTCTTCATATGGACAAAATTCCTCAAAAGGATCAAAGTCCTCATATGAATATCATCGTGCTAACAACTCTCTTTCGCAGGGAAGAGGTAAGGGCTATGAATATGAGAATTATTCTTCTAATCATTATGTTCATAAGTCCTCAAAGAATTTCTCTGCTTATTCATATGCTTATCCTAACCCCTCTTATGTGAAACGAAATGGACTGGCTTCTATGCCACCTTTCTCGTATGGAGCTCGCAGAGTGATGAACTCTTTGCCACCCCTTCAGATGTGGGTGGTGAAGAAAAATAACTAATCTCTTCTGCAGGGTCAGGTCTCCAGACATACATAATCGTCTGAAGAATTTGCTGGAGACCTGAATGCGCCTGAAAGGACGCAGGCTAATCATGAAGAAATGAACTTTCATTTCTCATGTCCTCATACTGCTTTATCTGTTCTGTTGCTTGATGAAATTGATCTGATGAATTGATGTCATATTCTTCACTGATGAAGTATATGAGTTCGTAAGTTGCACTAATTCATCTGCAGGATGATCAACCCAAAGCCACTGAGTGGGTCCTCGATAGTGGATGTACAAATCACATGACTGGTGACAAGAATCTATTGATGGATGCTCCCTTATCACCATCGCATCTGAAGCATATCATCTTCGCTGACAAAGGCAAAAGTCAGGTATTGGGTCTAGGTAAGGTTGCGACCACAAAGGATCGACACATGGACAAAGTCATGCTTGTCGAGTCTTAGGATACAACCTCATGTATGTCTCAATGCTTTGCGATCTTGATATGGTAGTTGTCTTTGGCAAGTATCATTGTGTTGTGATCATGGAAGCTGACAATTCCAAAGTCTTCGAAGGCTTTAGGAGAGGAGACCTGTATATTGTTGATTTCTCTACAGGACCACAACCAGCCGTGTGTTACTTGCAAAAGCTTCAGAAGGCTGGCTCTGGCATCGACGACTTGGTCATGCAGGCATGAGGAATTTGCACACGCTTGCGAAGAAGAAGCATGTCATTGGCATCGAGAATGTCAAATTCCTCAAGGATCACCTTATGCGGAGCCTGTGAAGCTGGGAAGATGACAAAGGCTAAGCATCCAGCGAAGACTATCATGACCACCACTCGTCCATTTGAATTGCTTCACATGGATCTCTTCGGTCCTAACCATTATTCTGCAGTCTCAAATGATGCATCTCAATATGGCTTTGTTATTGTTGATGATTACTCTCGATACACATGGGTACACATTGTTACTTACAAACATGAAGTGCAGGAAGTCTTCAAACGATTTTCCTCGAGGGCTTCAACCAACTTTGGTGTGAAGATCAAGCACATCAGAAGTGACAATGGAACTGAGTTCAAGAATTCTGGTCTTGATGACTATCTTGATGAACTTGGTATTACTCATGAGTTATCTGCTCCTTATACTCCTCAGCAGATGCGTCGTGGAGCGCAAGAACAGGACTCTTGCTGAGATGGCTCGCACTATGCTTGATGAATACAAAACGCCTCGTCGGTTCTGGATTGAGGCAATTGATACTGTGCCACATCATCAATAGAGTATATCTTCACAAATTCTTCAAGAAGACTGCCTATGAACTCCTCACTGATAAGAAACCCAAATAAGCACTAACCTTCTGTGATAGATGAACCAGCACCTGAGGAAACTATCAAGTTCAAGGCTACTGAGGATGTCATTCCTACTGAAGAATCTGCTGAAGAATTCATTCAGAACATGAAGAACGTCGAGCTAATGCACCTGAAGAAAATACTGAAGAAAATGGTGCTGAAGAAAATGCTGATCAAATTCCTCAACGACAACCAGCTCATCTCTCGTTGCAAAAGAAGTGCAAGTTGAAAAGATCATCAATGACATTAAAGCGCCAGGTCCCTCACACGCTCAAAAGCTTCACATTTATCTAACTTTTGTGGGCACTATGCTTTTGTCTCTATCACAGAGCCCACTAAGGTAGATGAAGCATTTCTGGAGCCTGAGTGGATTCAGGCCATGCAAGAAGAATTACATCAGTTCGAGCTCAACAACGTCTGGGAACTGGTCAAACGTCCAGATCCTCGCAAGCACAATATCATTGGCACAAAATGGATCTATCGCAACAAGCAAGATGAAAATGGCCTTGTGGTAAGGAATAAGGCACGGCTTGTAGCTCAAGGCTACACACAGGTTGAAGGAATTGATTTCGATGAAACTTTTGCACCTGTTGCTAGACTTGAGGCTATTCGCATATTACTTGCTTATGCTAACCATCATGATATCATCTATATCAAATGGATGTGAAAAGTGCATTCCTCAATGGTAAGCTTGAGGAAGAAGTATATGTTGCTCAACCCCCAGGTTTTGAAGATCCAAAGCATCCTGACAAAGTCTTCAGACTCAATAAGGCCCTCTATGGCCTCAAGCAGGCCCCACGGGCATGGTATGATACTTTGAAGGAATTCCTTATGAAGAAAGGCTTCAAACCCGGTTCACTCGACCCTACTCTTTTCACTAAATCTTATGATGGTGAATTGTTTGTGTGCCAAATATATGTTGATGATATTATCTTTGGCTGTACTGACCAACGTTATAGTGATGAATTTGCCTATATGATGAGTGAAGAATATCAAATGTCTATGATGGGAGAATTGAAATTCTTCTTAGGTCTTCAAATTCGTCAACAACGCAATGGCATATTCATATCTCAGGAGAAATACCTCAAGGATGTACTGAGGAAATTCGGCATGCAAGATTGCAAAGGCGTCAAAATTCCTATGCCCACAAATGGCCATCTGTGCACTGATGAAAATGGTATTGACTTCGATCATAAGGTATACCGCTCCATGATTGGTTCTTTATTGTACTTATGTGCATCTAGGCCAGATATTATGCTTAGTGTTTGCATGTGTGCCCGATTTCAAGCTACACCGAAGGAATCACACCATAAGGCTGTGAAGCATATTCTTCGATATCTAGCTCACACACCAACACTTGGATTATGGTACCCCAAGGGCTCGGCTTTTGATCTCATTGGATATTCTGACTCTGACTATGCTGGTGATCGTGTGGACGCAAGTCAACATCTGGTACATGTCATTTCCTCGGACGATCTTTGGTCTGTTGGTCCTCGAAGAAACAGAACTGCGTATCACTATCTACTGCTGAAGCTGAGTACATTGCCGCTGGTTCTTGCTGTGCTCAATTGCTATGGATGAAGCAAACTCTCAAGGACTAGACGTCAACATGAAGAATGTGCCTCTCTTCTGTGACAATGAGAGTGCCATCAAGATTGCTCACAACCCAGTTCAGCACTCGAAGACAAAGCACATTCAGATTCGTCATCATTTTCTTCGTGATCATGTGTTGAAGGGCGATTTCTATTGAGCATGTGAAGACTGAAGAACAGCTAGCCGATATCTTCACAAAGCCCTTGGATGAGAAGAGATTTAGCAAGTTGCGGTGTGAGCTAAATATCCTAGAATCTTCGAATGTTCTTTGAAAAGGACACTCATCCTAACACTTATGCAAAATTGATGACTTAGATGTGCAACACATGAAGAAACGTTTTTCTTCAATCAATGAAGAATAACACTCTTAGTGTGAAGAAATTAATGAAGAATTTGATTCTCAGAACCCTACGATAATTGTACGCGGTGTCTGAAATCATCATTCTTATACGGTGGGTCACGCAACCACCAAAAGTTGAAAATCCTCAATTTGAGTTTTTTTGTGTTGAAATTTCTCAGTTGTTCAAATTCTTCAACTTTGCATTGTCTTCACTATTTTCGTCGTTTTTCTTCATTGGCTATATATATATAATATATATGAGTTTATGTCCTCTACATCATTCACTTATGGCTATTTCTTCAAGTTGGTTTTTCTGCTAAGTGAATGTGATCGGACCCTTCCCCATCTATGCTATACTCAACCCAGTCTGTTAACAAATTCTTCATGTGCGTTCTATTTGATACTCGTTCAAAATCTTCACTGTGTCCTTGTCAGCTGAAGAAATTGCGAACGGAACTTTAAAACCTATCTTATCTAAATTTTCGGCTTTGCCGCTCAAACCGTTCTGCATCCCACGATATACTTATCCATTCACCCACGATCGCACACGATCTCCACTTCTCAGTACGTGGGTGACACATGTCAAGCGAATGAGAAGGGTCAGGGGCACGTTCGTCCAAATTCTTCAGGCGAACAATTTTTCACCGTGGCTATAAATACACCCTTCCCCTTCCTCACTTCCTTTACTCCGCCCGACCTCTCTCCAGCTCGAGCTTATCAAACCCTAGCGCCGCTGCTACATCATCATCGCCGGTGAGGAAAAGCTTCACTGCCTCGACCTCATCGCCGTCGTACTCGCGCCGGCCGCGGAAATCTTCACTCTGCCGCCGCCCTAGTTGTCTTCATCTGCCAAGTTAGGGCGTGGAAGATTTGCATTGACGAACTTCACATCTCCACATACCAGTTCGTCGTGTTCTTCGTCCAGGGTAATTGAAAGTTACTTTTACTACCCTCTTTGATTCAAATGATTTCTACAAAATCCTCAAAGGTGTTTTTTCTTCATATCTTCACACACTAAAACACCTCACATGTTATCTGTTCTTGATTCGTTTCTCTAAGCTATGTTTTTCTTCAACATTCCTCAAATGTGTGGATTTTTTATCTATACATCTCTGGAACATAAGACAAAGAACGCTTAGTGAAATTTTTCAAGACTCATCTGGTCAAATTCCTCAAACTTGTTCTTTATAAAACCTTCTGAGAACGCATATGACCTCTCCAAATTCCTCGCAACTATACTCCGTTCATAGGTACTCATGTCAGCTGCTGAATCACTAGGTTCTCATCAACTTAACTCATTTGCAGCGTTCTCGAAGAAAAGTTGCATACTTCTTCAGAGAATTCAATTGTTCAAATTCCTCAACTGAAGAAAATGGCTGATGGTAAGAAGCCACAAAGGAGGAAAGAGGCCTGAGGTCAACACTGCCTTTGAAATACCCTGAGGACATCTATGCTGGGTACTGCACACCCCTGAGGAAGATAAAAATCAGCGCAAGGTGCGCATTCAAAAGATTGAGAGGAGATGGGCAAGAGAGTGGAGGGAGTACAGATATGTCACTCCCAAATATATGAAGAAATTTGCACTAAATCCTCCATGCCCAAGACCTCCGTTGGCACATGGCCAAATAGCTGATCCCACCAGCCTCAAGCGCGGTGAGGACTATCCTGACGAATGGGCCAAGCGCCAGGCCAAGTTGGCCGAACAAGCAAAAGATGCAGTGAGGAAATTCAATGAAGACTCTGCTGCCGCTGCTGCTGTTGAGGCCTCTGTAAAGCCGAAGAAGGCCATGCCAAAGAAGCCTGCTCACAAGCCCAGTGCTTCACCAGCAATGCCCTCACGGCCGAGTTCCTCAGCTATGCCCTCACGGCCTGATTCCTCAAAGCCCTCACGGCAAATTCCTCACGCTGCTCATGCTCCTACAAAATCTTCAGCTCCTCTGCCAAAATCTTCAGCTGCTCTGACCAAATCCTTAGCACATGTGCATCTCGCCACGTGCCAAAGGACCACAGGCATATCTATTGCCTTAGGAGCCTCTGCAAGTTCCTCAGCTGCTCCCTCTCTTCTGAAGAAGAAGACTACTGCTGGACGAGGTCCTCGACCAAGTCCTCACAAGAAACAAGTTGCTTTCCAAGTGCCCTCTGATGATTATGAAGCTGATGATGAAGAACTTGCCGAAATCATCAGAGACAGGCAAGTCAGGGCCACTAGAGCCAAGGGCACAAGTGTGCCTCTACTTTTGGATCCAAAGTTGATCCTCGAATACATTGATGTTTGGCACAAGGACCCCAACACTCCCATGCCTGACTTCAAGCTGACTCCTGGCCAAAGTCATATGTTGACTCACTTCATACAAGAAGAGAAATGGAAGTTTGAGAAGGCCAGGCAGATCAAGAAAGCGCAGTACAAGAAGGAGCGCTATCTGAAGAAAAACGTTATCTCTATGAAAACTGAAGAACTTGTCACTATTCAAACCAAGATCAAGAAACTCAGTGATGAATTTGACGCATACCGCGCTGATTGGCTTGGAGCCAAGGTTCATTTTGTGAGACTTGCTGATAACTTCACCTCAAATGTTGCAGCCCCAATGCAACAGGAAATTCCTCAGGCTGAAGCATCTGCTAAGCCGACTGAACAACATGCCAGCACCGCTGATGAAAATCAGGCTGCTGAAGAAAATATGAGTTCCAGGGCTGATGACTGCATTCCAGCCGCTGAAGAAATTGCCAGGGCATCCACTAGTGGTGCGCCTGAAGAAAATGAAGAAGTCAGGGCAACTGCATCAGTTGCACCTGAAGAAATTCAACTCAATTCCTCTGCTCCTCCTACACCTACACCAACTCCTATCCTTCCATCTGCATCAGATGTGAAGAAGACCAAGGTTGCAGAGCATGCAGCAGGGAAGAAAAGGAAGGCATCAACTTCATCAGATTCTTCAGCCCCGAAGAAGATGAAGCCACTGACAAGCTTGTCTACAAACCCAATTGATGTTGTTCCTATCTCAACCATGCCATCAAAGGACCTTGTTCCTTTTGATGAAGAATATGTGATTCCAAGTGAATCCGATGAAGAGAATCCCTCTCCTGCTTCGTCAGAGCAGATGGATGAAGAAATTGAAGTGGATACAATCCCTTCAACACCAGTTGTCTCCTCGCCTATGCCTCAGTTTACTACTGAAGAGGCCGGGGTTGAAGAAATGGAAGAGGAAGATGTGGACATTGGCTGTACCACACCTGTGCTAAGTGATGAATTTTGGGAAAGTCAGCACCCCAACTCTCCACTCTTCACACCATTGCAACAAATTCCTCAGTCCCCAGTAACTACTGTACAAATGGGATCTGATGAACCACATGCCACACCGTCTGTCCAAGAAGAAATTCCAGCCACTAGTGCTGAAGATCATGTAAATGAAGAATTGAAGTCCCGGGCTGCCATTGAAGCAGCACCTGAAATTCCTCAGCCTGTGGAACCTGAGATCGAGATCCCAGAGGTTGTGATGCAATTGACTGACACTCCTCACCCCAAGCCAAAGGATCCATTCTCAAAGAAGCAGAAATTCAAGGCTGATGATTTCTTCGGCGAGCACGTGTTCTTCACTAACTACAATCCTTATGACTCTGCTCGTCTAAGGAGGAAGTGTTTCTGGACTGCAAGTCAGGCCAACTTCTATTCTTCACTGCTTTTCAACAAACACAAAATCTTCTACCATGAGCATATTCCTCACGTGGACATTGAATCATTACCTTGCTTCTCTCCTGTGCTCAGTGTTCTTCATGATGCAGGCCTCCTCAACTTTTACTCTGACATTCTTGATTGGATGAAGAGCTTATTCTTCAGTTCTACACTACATTGCATATCACAGGTGATCCTGAAGATATCAACACCTGGGTCTTGGACTGGATGACCAAAAATACTCACTATAAGGCAACGGCCTCTGAATTGCTTCACGCCCTGCCCATCAGTCCACCCAGTGAAGGAGCTCGCTGCCTGTATCATGAACCAGAACTCAAGCTCATTACATGCAAGTGTTAATGAAGCCTTTGAAGCCCGGTCAAGCCCCAAGGACCAAATTCCTCGTGAAGGATTTACTCTATGTGCCCAGAACCATCTATCGCATTCTGACGAGGACAATGAGTCCCATCAAAGGCCACGACTCATCTGATGAGGAAATAGTTGGCATCATGAAGAATCTGCTAGTCAACATCATTCATAGCATTCCTATCAACTATCACGATTTCTTCATGAGGACTCTGGAAAATGCTGCAATTTCTCTGTTTGAGCTGAAGCCTTATGCACCTTGGATTATGAGATTCCTTAGGACAAGGTCTTCACTCAACTACAAGGCTGATTTTCAGAATCACCTTAGTTATCTACCCCCGATTGAAGTCCTCAAGCAGGCTTTTACTTCAACTGATGAAAAGGGCAAGGCTCCTGCAGTCATTGACGAACGCATTCGTCCATTGGATGGTCCGTTTCGCAAAGCTGCATCTTATTCCACCAATGATGACTCTGCCACACATGACTCTACTGCCAATGCACCTAAGTCTACTCCTCAAGCCACTGATCCTCGTGTGATGACTGACCGTGAGCTTCTGCTTAGTCTTCACCAGAAGGTGGATCGAAACCATAAATGGGTTAAGGGTCAGTTTGGTTCATTTCTTCACAACATGACTGCTACACACAATGCAGTGAAGAAAAACCATTACTACCTCCATGAAGTCTCCGACCTGCATTCTATCACATCTGTATGGTGAAGATCTCAAGAAAATGGGTCTCAAGGAAGATTTTGACTGGTCTGCACCTCCATCGAAGAAATTCAAGAAGGTTAAGGTTCCTTCTTTGGTGTCCAGCTCATATTCTTCATCACGCGACACCGATGAGCATGAAGACTTGGACGACATTGCGGCAGGCCCTTCACCAACAAATGACCCCAACAACGCTGGTGCTCCTTCATCAACTTGATATTCTTCAGGGGCGTTAGTCCTCATTTTCGATCCTTTTGGTCATTCGATGACAAAGGGGGAGAATTTTGAGTTAGTCTTCAAGCGGGTCTGTCTATATGGGCGTTTTTTTGCTAAGTTACAACTCTTGTTCTTCTGAAACTTTATTGGATCGAGTTGTAAACTTAAACCCGATGGTGCTCTGATACTTATGATGTTCTTTTTCTGCATGCTTATTCCTCATATATGTTAATGCACGTATGCTGAATTACATCAGTCACCATATTTCATCATGCATTTCAAATTCCTCATTATGATATGTCAAATGCGTGTATGAATTACAAGATATAGGGGGAGATCTCCATGATTCTACTCTTCAAGTGTGCAATGCTTCAAAAGCAAATTCCTCATCATGCACATCTTCAGGGGGAGTTCTTTTATATCTTGCAAATAAATTCCTCAATATCAGTATTTACACTTCATATGTTCATCCCCGTTGAAAACTTAACCTATATTGTCATCAATCACCAAAAAGGGGGAGATTGTAAGTGCATCTAGTGCCCCTTAGTGATTTTGGTGTATTGAAGACTTATAGGTTAAGGGACTAATGTGTTTTTGAGTGTACACAGGTCTATAAGTCTCTGAGGAGTTTGATATTTAAAGAGAAAGTCGACCCTAAAAATGAAGTTCTTCAACTGAAGACTTTGGATTTCTGAAGACTTTCTGAAGACTTTGAAAGTGAAGAAATTGGTGTGATCCTGAAGACTTGGTATTCATTCGAGGAACATGAAGCGTGAAGACTTTTGTTTTCGTAGTTTCATTTTCTGTTTCTTGAGTCATAGGAAACACCGTACTGTTAAAGGGGGTCGAGGAAATACTAGGGAAATATTTCCAAGTGATGCTCAACTCAAAATCCTACACCTACCAATCCCTTCGAGTGAATCCATTGGAAATCTCATACAGTTCAGTCATATTCTTCAGTGACAGAGACGAGTTCTGGTCTC
>NW_024113833.1:0-9326 GCF_003073215.2 Triticum urartu
GCCATGCCTTATTTCGTGATGACACATTCAGTATGGGCGCTATTATTGCAAAGCGGTTAAATCTTAACCGTACTAAGGGCCCCGTCCTTGGAGGCATCTTCGCTCGCGCCTCGCTGCACACTTTAACATACCTATTAGGCATTATGAGAAAAAGAAAAATTGCTGCCTCCTATTTATCTAGATTATAAGAGTATGGTAGCACATGATTTTATTGTTAAGAATAGGGAAAAGGCGCTTAAGTACAAATTAATATTTGGTAAAAATCATCCTGAGACTATTACCTTGCCTGCTCCTTCCTTGTTTGATTTATCTGCAGGCAAGTACCTTGTTCCGTTGGAGGCCATTCACGCCTACCGGAACCCTACATCAGCTACAGAGCCAGAGCCGGAACCACAATTTGATCCTCCACGACAGTCTGATTACCAGTGGGATCCGGAGGTGATTGCCAACCAGTGGCAATCCGAGGCTTCTTCACAGTACGACCCCAACTATTACTTGATATCCGCCAGGCCAGCCGTGGCCATAGACCAACTTAGGCCAAAAGCCTAAGCTTGGGGGAGTACGTATTTCTCACCGACATTACATTTATGTTCACACACTCATTGCTAGTTGATTCGGTGCTCATACTTTTTCATTGTATCATCCATGCTAGTTTAATTTCCCTTTTTATGCTTTCTTCTTGTGTGTTTAATAAACCTTAAGAAAAACAAAAAAATAAAATAGTTGTAGCTTTTAATTAGTTTACTTTCCATGCTTGTAGTAGTAATTAAAAAGAAAACCCAAAAAGATTTCTCGTTCTTCTTTTGCTTGTTGGGAGCTTTCCCGTGTAAATAGTTTTATTTCTTTTCTTTGGGTCGAGAGGAGAAGACCATAATTAAAATGTTAAAGTGGCTCTTATATGCATTATTGTTGATCTGACAAAGAGCCCATATTACCTTGTCTTCTCTCTTGAATTGAATGCTTGCAGATTCCAGCTTAGTCCAATGCACGTGCACTATTATTATTATCCACACTATTCGGTCGTGCAAGTGAAAGGCAATAATGATGATTATATGATGAACTTATTGAGATGAGAAAAGCTAGTATGAACTCGACCTCTCTTGTTTTTGTAAATATGATTAGTTCATCATTCCTGATTCAGCCTATTATGAATAAACATGTTTGCAATGACAATTAGAGATTATAGTTGCTTATGCCATGCTTAATTAGCTAGGAGCTTATAATGGTTTACCTTGCGTGCCAACATGCTATTAAAATGGTTGTGATGTGGTATGATAGGGTGGTATCCTCTTTTGAACGATTCGAGTGGCTTGACTTGGCACATGTTCACGCATGTAGTTGAAACAAAATCAACATAGCCTCTATGATATTTATGTTCATGGTGCATTATATCCTACAAAATCAACATAGCCTCTATGAAACAAAATCAAAAAGGTAGTGATACATCTCCGTCGTATCTACTTTTCCAAACACGTTTGCCCTTGTTTTGGACTCTAACTTGCATGATTTGAATGGAACTAACCCGGACTGACGCTGTTTTCAGCAGAATTGCCATGGTGTTATATTTGTGCAGAAATAAAAGTTCTCGGAATGACCTGAAAATCAACGGAGAATTATTTTGGAATATATAATAAATACTGGAAGGAGGATCCACGTCAGGGGGGCCTCCACCTGTCCACGAGGGTGGGGGGCGCGCCCTACCCCCCTAGGCGCGCCCCCCGCCTCTTGGGCCCCCTGACGCTCCACCGACCTCAACCTGACTCCATATATTCACTTTCGGGGAGAAAAATCAGGGAGAAGGATTCATCACGTTTTACGATACGGAGCCGCCGCCAAGCCCTAAACTCTCTCGGGAGGGCTGATCTGGAGTCCGTTCGGGGCTCCGGAGAGGGGAATCCGTCGCCATCGTCATCATCAACCTTCCTCCATCACCAATTTCATGATGCTCACCGCCGTGCGTGAGTAATTCCATTGTAGGCTTGCTAGACGGTGATGGGTTGGATGAGATTTATCATGTAATCGAGTTAGTTTTGTTAGGGTTTGATCCCTAGTATCCACTATGTTCTGAGATTGATGTTGCTATGACTTTGCTATGCTTAATGCTTGTCACTAGGGCCCGAGTGCCATGATTTCAGATCTGAACCTATTATGTTTTCATCAATATATGAGAGTTCTTGATCCTATCTTGCAAGTCTATAGTCACCTATTATGTGTTATGATCCGTTAACCCCGAAGTGACAATAATCAGGGATACTTACCGGTGATGACCGTAGTTTGAGGAGTTCATGTATTCACTATGTGCTAATGCTTTGTTCCGGTACTCTATTAAAAGGAGGCCTTAATATCCCTTAGTTTCCAATAGGACCCCGCTACCATGGGAGGGTAGGACAAAAGATGTCATGCAAGTTCTTTTCCATAAGCATGTATGACTATATTCGGAATACATGCCTACATTACATTGATTAAATGGAGCTAGTTTTGTGTCACCCTAGGTTATGACTGTTACATGATGAACCACATTCGGCATAATTCTCCATCACCGATCCATTGCCTACGAGCTTTCCATATATTGTTCTTCGCTTATTTACTTTTCCGTTGCTACTGTTATCATCACTATAAAACACCAAAAATATTACTCTTGCTACCATTACCTTTTACCACCTCTACCATTACTATCATATTACTTTTCTACTAAATACCTTGCTGCAGATATTAAGTTTCCAGTTGTGGTTGAATTGACAACTCAGCTGCTAATACTTGAGAATATTCTTTGGCTCCCCTTGTGTTGAATCAATAAATTTGGGTTATATACTCTACCCTCGAAAACTGTTGCGATCCCGTATACTTGTGGGTTATCAGGTAGCAATGAGCAAGCAAGTTGGATGCACACCCACTTAGTTTCAGTTTGAGCTTTCATACACTTATAGCTCTTAGTGCATCTGTAGCATGGCAATCCCTACTCCTCTCATTGACATCAATTGATGGGCATCTCCATAGCCCATTGATTAGCCGCGTCGAGGTGAGACTTTATCCTTTTTGTCTTCTCCACACAACCTCCATCATCATATTCTATTCCACCAATAGTTCTATGTCCATGGCTCATACTCATGTATTGCGTGAAAGTTCAAAAGGTTTGAGAACATCAAAAGTATGAAACAATTGCTTGGCTTGTCATCGGGATTGTGCATGATTTGAATGCTTTGTGTGATGAAGATGGAGCATAGCCAGACCATATGATTTTGTAAGGATAACTTTCTTTGGCCATGTTATTTTCAAAAGACATGATTGCTTTATTAGTATGCTTGAACTATTATTGTTTTAATATCAAATGATAGACTATTGCTTTGAATCACTCGTGTCTTAATATTCATGCCATGATTAGATTACATGATCAAGATTATGCTAGGTAGCATTCCACATCAAAAATTATCTTTTTTATCATTTACCTACTCGAGGACAAGCAGGAATTAAGCTTGGGGATGCTGGTACGTCTCCGTCGTATCTATAATTTTTATTGTTCCATGCCAATATTATACAACTTTCATATACTTTTGGCAACTTTTTATACTATTTTTGGGACTAACATATTGATCTAGTGCCCAGTGCCAGTTCCTGTTTGTTGCATGTTTTTTGTTTCGGAAAATCCATATCAAACGGAGTCCAAACGGGATAAAAACTGACGGAGATTTTTTTGGAATATATGTGACTTTTGGGAAGTGAAATCAATGCGAGACGATGCCCGAGGGGCCCACGAGGCAGGGGCAGGCGTGCGCGCCCTGACCCTCGTGGCCACCCCTAAGTTAGTTGATGCCCTTCTTTCGCTGCAAGAAAGCTAATATCCAGATAAAAATCGTGTCCAAAATTCATCCCAATCAGAGTTACGGATCTCCGGGAATATAAGAAATGGTGAAAGAGCAGAATCTGGAACGCAGAAACAGAGAGAGACAGAGAGACAAATCCAATCTCGGAGGGGCTCTCACCCCTCCCATGCCATGGAGGCTATGGACCAGAGGGGAAACCCTTCTCCCATCTAGGGAGAAGGTCAAGGAAGAAGAAGAAGAAGGGGGGCTCTCCCCCTCTCTCCCAGTGGCGCCGGAACGCCGCCGAGGCCATCATCATCACCGCAATCTACACCAACAACTTCACCGCCATCATCACTAACACTTCCCCCCTCTATGCAGCGGTGTAACCCCTCTTTTACCCACTATAATCTCTACTTAAACATGGTTCTCAATGCTATATATTATTTCCCAATGATGTATGGCTATCCTATGATGTTTGAGTAGATCCGTTTTGTCCTATGGGTTAATTGATGATCGTGATTGGTTTGAGTTGCATGTTTTATTATTGGTGCTATCCTATGGTGCTCTCCGCGTCGTGCAAGTGTGAGGGATCCCCGCTATAGGGTTAGCAATATGTTCATGATTTGCTTATGGTGGGTGGCGTGAGTGATAGAAACACAGACCCGAGTAAGTAGGTTGTTTGCGTATGGGAATAAAGAGGACTTGATGCCTTATAATGCTATGGTTGGGTTTTACCTTAATGATCTTTAGTAGTTGCAGATGCTTGCTTGAGTTCCAATCATAAGTTCATATGATCCAAGAAGAGAAGGTATGTTAGCTTATGCCTCTCCCTCAAATAAAATTGCAATAATGATTACCGGTCTAGTTATCGATTGCCTAGGGACAAATAACTTTCTTGTGTGACAACAAGCTCTCTACTAAAACTAACTTAGTTGTGTCTTTATCTAAACAGCCCCTACTTTTTATTTACGTGCTCTTTATTATCTTGCAAACCTATCCAAAAATACCTACAAAGTACTTCTAGTTTCATACTTGTTCTAGGTTAAGCGTGCGTAGAGTTGTATCGGTGGTCGATAGAACTTGAGGGAATTTTTGTTCTACCTTTAGCTCCTCGTTGGGTTCGACACTCTTACCTATCGAAAGAGGCTACAATTGATCCCTTATACTTGTGGGTTATCAAGACTTTTTTTCCGGTGCCGTTGTCGGGGAGTTATAGCGTGGGGTGAACATTCTCGTTTGTGCTTGTTTGCTTTATCACTAAGTAATTTTTATTTGCTGTTCTAAGTTGTTCTCTATCTTTAGTTATGGATATGGAACAAAAAATACCAAAAAATTTAGTGGTACCTACTGAACCAATGGTTGAAGAACCACTCAAAATCTATCACACTACTGATGCTTTTTACTTGGATCATCTTCGATCCCTATGTGCTCAGGCTGAAACCCCAACTACCTTAGTTGAGGGAAAATCTTTAGATGAGCATGCTTGTTATGTGCGACACTCATATCTGAAAAAGGGAAACTTTTACTGGATCAAATTCATCGTTTGTAATGCTATGCTTGGAATTTATGTGAAATATATGATTGTACTTGTTGTTCTAAAGACCCTAAGAAACACCTTCCTTACCAATGTGGGTTTAGTGATAATGGAATCGTATCTTCGTATACTAAAGGTGTTTATAATTACTATGATGTTCAACAAATTGAAGAATTTGTTGCTTTTAGGGGTACTTGTGAAATTGCTTCTTTTATTGAAGAGTATGATACTACTCTCTACAAATCTGAAAATTTGTCCATACTTAAATATTGCTATGACAATTATGCTTCTAATCCTTATATTAAACCATATATTGAGGACTCCTCCGCTGTCCAAGAAGAGACTAATATTTTGCAGGAGTCTATGGAAGAAGAAATTGATGAAACTTTGGGCTCATTGGATGAAAAAAGATGATGCAGAGAGCGAAGAACAAAAGGACGAAGAGCGGATTAGCTACCCGTGCCCACCTTCTAATGAGAGTAACTCTTCAACTCATGCATTGTTCAATTTCCCTTCGTGCTTACCAAAGGGCGAATGCTATGATGATTGTTATGATCCCGCTGATTCTTTTGAAATATCCTTTTTTGATGATGCTTGCTATGCTTGTGGCCAAGATGCCAATATGAATTATGCTTATGGAGATGAACTTGCTATAGTTCCTTATGTTAAACATGAAATTGTTGCTATTGCGCCCACGCATAATAGTCCTATTATCTTTTTGAATTCTCCCGACTACACTATATCGGACAAGTTTGCCCTTATTAAAGATTATATTGATGGGTTGCGTTTTACTACTACACATGATGATTTTGATAGATATAATATGCATGTGCTTGCTGCTCCTACTTGCAATTATTATGAGAGAGGAACTACATCTCCGCCTCTCCATGTTTCCAACATGATAAAATTGCAAGAAACTGTTTATACTATGCATTGGCCTTTACTATGTGTGCATGAATTGTTCTTTTATGACATGCCGATGCATAGGAAGAGAGTTAGACTTCGTCATTGCTTGATATATGTTTCTTTGTGCTCACTACTAAATCACAAATCATTGCTAATTAAAATTGGCTTTGATATATGATACGTCTCCAACGTATCTATAATTTTTGATTGCTCCATGATATATTATCTTCTGTTTTGGATGTTTATGGGCTTTATTATACACTTTTATATTATTTTTCGGACTAACCTATTAACCCAGAGCCTGGTGCCAGTTTATGTTTTTTCCTTGTTTTAGAGTATCATAGAAAAGGAAAATCAAATGGAGTCCAATTGACCTAAAACTTCACGGAACTTATTTTTGGAAGGAAAGCAACCCGGGAGACTTGGAGTCCACGTCAAGGAAGCTTCGAGGAAGCCACAAGGTAGGGGGTGTGCCCACCCCCCCTGGGCACGCCATCCACCCTCGTGGGCCCCTCGTGGCTCCCCTGACATACTTCTTTCGCCTATATATATATCCATATACCCTAAATCAATCAGGGAGCACAATAGATCGGGAGTTCCGCCACCAGAAGCCTCTATAGCCACCAAAAACCAATCTAGACCCGTTCCGGCACCCTGCCGGAGGGGGAATCCCTCTTCGGTGGCCATCTTCATCATCCCGGTGCTCTCCATGATGAGGAGCAAGTCTCTCGGGGCTGAGGGCATGTACCAGTAGATATGTGTTTGATCTCTCTCTCTCTCTCGTGTTCTTGATTTGGCACGATCTTGATGTATCGCGATCTTTGCTATTATATTTGGATCTTATGATGTTTCTCCCCCTCTACTCTCTTGTAATGGATTGAGTTTCCCCTTTGAAGTTACCTTATTGGATTGATTCTTTAAATATTTGAGAACACTTGATGTATGTCTTGCTGTGCGTATCTGTGGTGACAATGGGATATCACGTGATTCACTTGATGTATGTTTTGGTGATCAACTTGAGAGTTCCGCACATGAACCTATGCATAGGGATTGGCACATGTTTTCGTCGTGATTCTCCGGTAGAAACTTTGGGGCACTCTTTGAGGTTCTATGTGTTGGTTGAATAGATGAAATTGAGATTGTGTGATGCATATCGTATAACCATACCCACGGATACTTGAGGTGACATTAGGGTTTTGATTGATTTGTGTCTTAAGGTGTTATTCTAGTACGAACTCTAGGGTTGTTTGTGACACTTATAGGAATAGCCCAACGGATTGATTGGAAAGAATAACTTTGAGGTGGTTTCATACCCTACCATAATCTCTTCGTTCGTTCTTCGCTATTAGTGACTTTGGAGTGACTCTTTGTTGCATGTTGAGGGATAGTTATGTGATCCAATTATGTTAGTATTGTTGAGGGAACTTGCACTAGAGAAAGCATGAACCCTAGGCCTTGTTTCAACGCATTGCAATACCGTTTACGCTCACTTTTTTCATTCGTTACCTTGCTGTTTTTATAATTTCAGATTACAAATACCTTTATCTACCATCCATATTGCACTTGTATTGGGGTGTTGGGGACACAAGAGACTCTTTGTTATTTGGTTGCAGGGTTGCTTGAGAGACCATCCTCATCCTACGCCTCCTACAGATTGATAAACCTTAAGTCATCCACTTGAGGGAAATTTGCTACTGTCCTACAAACCTCTGCACTTGGAGGCCCAACAATGTCTACAAGAAGAAGGTTGTGTAGTAGACATCAAGCTCCTTTCTGGCGCCGTTGCCGGGGAGGTTAGCGCTTGAAGGTATATCTTTAGATCTTGCAATCAAGTCTTTTAGTTTCTTGTTTTATCACTAGTTTAGTCTATAAAAGAAAACTACAAATAATGGAATTGAGTTTGTCTCATATGTTTCATCTTTTTAATATCTTTCGTGAGTATGATGGAAAGGAATATTGTGACAAAGTGTTAGAAGAAGAATGCATTAAAATGTATGGCACTAAATCTTTGAATGATGAGCATGATTGCAATGTTGTTAGTATGAACTCCTTGAATATCCATGCTACTAATGATGATTGCACTAGTTATGATGAAAATGTCTCCTATAAACATGACAATTTTTGTGGAGTGCATTGGGTTTGCAAGTACACACCAAATAGGGAAGACATATATTGCAAGAGGCATAAGCACTTAGAAACTAAATTGTTGCAGGAAAGGCTAGATGTTTGTGCTGAAGATTTAAATTTTCTTGGCCGTACTTGTGGACTTTGCAATGAACAGGGTCATTTAGCTATCCGATGCAAATTGTTTCATGATCTAATCGTGTCCAAGAATTGTGATGACTTGATTTCCCTTTCACATTATAATGAACTTAGCTTGCTTATGGGTTGCAAAGAAATGAAACATATAATTGAGCATCTTCCAGAATTTGCCCGTTATAAACTTCTTGGTTTTGATCTAGAGAAAATTTATATGTATTGTGCGGTGAATTGTATTGAAAATCCTTATATTGCCAATTACATAAAGAGAAGAAAACAAATAGAAGATGAAGAGAATACTAATAAAAGGGAAGAGGCTTCCCAATATCCTCCTATTATTTCTTATGATAAATCAGGTAACGAGGAAGAGCCTCCTATTCAACCAAGCTCATTAATAAGGAGCTCGAAAAATAGGATTGAACCCACACATGATGTGGTGAAGAAGAAGAAAAGAAAAAGGAAGAGAGGTAAAAAGATATCTCCCCCAAATAATGTTGATCCTATTTTGCCTCATGAAAATATAATTGTGGAAGATAATGATACTTCTTATGATCTTGAAAATCTTTTTGGCACTTACTTGGAAGAATATGATAATTGCTATACTATTGGTGCTATCCATACTATTAATGATGAGAGTGATTATACTTATGATATGAAAAGGCCCAAGCTTGGGGATGCTATGTTTGGTGAATATGATGTTTTCGAGAATATATTTGCTGAAATTAATGTTTGTCCCAAGCTCAGGGATGCTATGTTTAATAATAATGATATTTTTAGCCTCCCGAGTTTTGATATGCAAAGTTGTTATGATAATCTCTCTCTCT